>NW_023276465.1:0-278879 GCF_013357705.1 Chelonus insularis
CTAAACTTCTATACTGGTCTTTCTTCTCTGGTAGGAGTTAAATAATCCCTACAAAACGGAGGTGAGCTCTACAGGCTTCCGTAACTACTAAAGTGTCTCCTGATGTTCAAGAAGTAATTGTAATACCATCATTCACATTTTACATTATCGACTGTTGAACTGGTAGATTGTGATCACAGTGTTCTTAAAAAACGCTTTTTCTACTTAGTTATATTGTAAGTAACGCCATATCATAATATTAGTAGCGTGTTTCAGACAGTCGGTTCAGATTATGTCAGAATACGGTTGATTGTGTTTTGTTGTTTCATTTACGGATAAGTATATTTAAAATTCATCAAAATGACAGACAAAGGACAAGAAGAAAGAAATGCCATTATAAGGCAAAAGATGTTGGACATGAAAAATATTAGAATAGAAAAAATGCCAATGGACTCACCATGGTTGAGACCGGCTCGAATGAGCTTTCGTCAAAATGGTGAAGATAAAGCTTGGGATTTGTCTAGAATTCATGACAGTGTAGCAATTATCGTATTTAATATAAGTAGAAAAAAATTAATATTTGTTCGACAATTTCGACCAGCTGCCTATTATGCTACGCTTCCCGAGAAATTTCAAGAGGTTGACATTAAGAATTATCCATTAGAAACTGGATTAACCTTGGAATTATGTGCTGGTATTATTGATAAGAATGCGACACTTGCTGAAATTGCAAGTATAGAGTTGAGAGAAGAATGCGGATATGAAGTACCTCCTACTGCTTTTACGGAAATAGTTACTTACCGGTAAACTTGATCATTTGTTTTCAATTGCATTCAAATTATTTCATCATTTTTTAGAAACACTCTTATAAACTACTTCAAGATTGTATATTTTTTGAATATATGAAACTTATCATTGTGTAGCCAAAGTAATTCATGACTAATTCTAAGCAAACAATTCATATCAACGGCTATGATTATTTATATGTTGTAGCTAATTTTAAATTCTTTGAAAAGATTTGTATATTTTATGATATATAAATAATTATGAATGATTATATAAAAACAAACATATTATACCAGCAATGAAATAGATTATAAAAAAATCATCATCTGAATATCGAATGTCATTGAAATAAACAGTCAAAATTACAGAAATTTATTACATTTGAGTTTTATGAATTGAACTGTCGATTAATTTATTGATATTAGTTAAGTCATTGTTAGTAATGATTAACTTTTTATCAATAAAAAAGTATCATTTTCATTAAAATTGCAATCTCTTTCCTTATTAAAATTTACTAAATTCTTCATCCGAACAATAATTAATGCAATAGCGCTGTAGCATAAATATTTACCTCTTCAATACTAAGTGTTGAATAATTGTCTTTGCAGTGATGTTGGTAGCACAGTTGGCAAACACACACTATTTTATGTTGAAGTAAGTGACGAGATGCACATACACCCTGGTAAGTTGTCAATTAACCACTCTGAATAATTATTATTGAAGTAAAGTTAATAGTTTTTTATAAAATTCGAGGAAAATATAATTATCAAATCTTGTGTTGACATAGTTGCTTTTATCAGTTTTGTTGCTTAATTAAATCAATGGTACTGTTATTGAAAGTATGCAAATACTGCTAGATAATGTAGAGCCTTTGATCTAAAAGGTCAAAGAATAGCATTAGTAATTTAAATTATTTTTACATCAAGGCGGTGGTGCTGAATCCGAAGGAGAACTCATCGAAGTGGTAGAGATGAGTCCCGAAGAAGCAAATAATTACATCGCTTCTGGAGATGTACAGAGTCCACCAACATTTTTGTATGGAGTTTTATGGTTTTTAACAGCAAAAAAAGATCGTTACTGTTAAGATTGTTAAATCTATATAAACATGTACATTCAATCATTTGATGAATTGTTCGAAATTAGCATAATTTATTTACAAAGAGAAAATTTTATTTACAAGGTGTAGTGAAAAACTAAAGAACAATGTTCAATTAAAATTATTTATAATTACTGATCAGCTTCATCTTTCGTAAACTGATTACTGACCCATGCTAGGCCCCATTTTAAATTTGTTAATAAAAATTTCAGTGCCTTTGTCCACTGTTCTTCAGAATTAAATTGAATTCTGAAACATAAATTACAAATCATGAAGAAATAGCAATAATTTGAATAAATTTTATTGAGTAGAAATTTTTAAGTTAATCTACATTTAGAAAAATTCTTTTTAGTGTAATTTCGATTATTTTTCATTGATAAATTTTCTTTAAAATAAATTAATTTTTATTAAAAATAATTCGTATAAAAAATGAGTTACTTGATAGAGTATGAATTCCCTGTGGCAGAATCCTCGATTTTGCCTCGATCCATTTTATAAGGTAAACAAAATCCACTGTCACCTTTTTCTACTTGCTCCTTAAATTGTTGTAAACAGTCTAAAAAGGCAACCATTGCTGCATCAAACTTCGTATCCCATGAAAACTTGAACCCTCCACTTCCATAAAGTGGTAATTCTTTTTGTTGATCCAGAACTTCTATATAACTATGATTACCAAAAGGCACAAGGCGGAAACGTTGAAAAGTCAAATTCATTTTTCTTGCCAATGCAGTTAACAAAAGTGTTGTTTGACCCCAAGCAGCATTAATTTCACACCAATCAACTGGTGCACTTGGCAAACGGCCCAGTCTAAAAGAATTTATTGTCCCAAAATGTCCCGAGTGCCAAATGTAAAATGTAGCATTGAAAACATTTGTTTTTTTCAGTCTTTCAAGCTGGGATGCTGCGTAGGCAAGTTGACATTCTAAGCTAAAGATGAAAGTTTGAAATTAATTACATAATAATGCATATTATTATATATTGTCGCATGTAAACTATTTCACTAATATTGTTAAATATTATTAGTTTTATTTGTATTTTCGAGAGGCATTGTCATGCAAAAAAATTCAATTCAATCTATTTACTTAAGAATATAAAAAAGAGCTGAAGTGTTATTTACATTGCTAAAAATAACAAATTCAGTTCTGTGTTAATTACCTTCGACATTCATCTTCTGCTAAAATAAGATCTCTACGATGTTTTGAATATTCTCTCCAATACCTTTCCTCTTCATTTTGTAACCTTTCTCTTTCTGATTCTTTTTCAGCGATTGCATTTCTTGTAGCAGCTTCTTCTTTTCTCAAAGCTTCCAGCTCTTGAATCATTCGTTCTTCTTCAGCTTTAACATCTGCTAATTCCTTCACTAAAATCTCCATTTCTCCAGTATCACTATCATTCTGCTGATCAGCTTCTAATTTTTTTAAGAATTCATTATAATCAGACCATTCTCCTTCAGTCATACGTAACTGTTGATCTATCAACATTAGTAAACTGTCTGTACATTCATCACAAAGTGGATGATCCGCTGCACTACTGCTACTAAGTATGTCAAATAATGTAGCTCTCACCTGAAATAATTATTTTTCATTATAAATAGTCAATTGAACAATTTATAGAATTCAACATGTGCACTTGATGAAATATTCATAATTTTTTTAATGTTTTATCATAATCATAGTACACAACTTGCTTACTATTACATCATTACTTTAAATAGCCATTATATTAAAATATATTTTATCATTAAGAATAATTAAGAGAATTGATTTATCTAATGAATATTTCACAATAATTAATATACGATACAGGTAATTCAAAATATTTACTCATGTTCAATGATTAAATATATCGAAAATAATCATTAAATTAGCATACTCTTAAATGATGACTGAGACTTTCTGTTTCTCCAGAATCTCCAACCAACATAAATCCGTTTGTTCCATTAGTAGACTCTGTGAGTCGAAATGGAGGGACTAGATTTTCAAGACTTCCACTTTGTGGTTCTATGTCTCCTACGACTTGTTGCTGAATAGGAACTGAAAAATTCAATATGTAAGGTACAGTTAGTTTATTTTGTTCTAAATATTTATATTTTCCAACAATAATGAATCTATTATGAATTTATATAGCTATCACGTTAAATCAATAAAAACTAAACCAATAAACAATAATTATTTTATTGTTTAAAGTTATTGTTCAAAATAGAAATTACCTACGTGATAATTCAGCTAAAGTATGTTCCCCAAGATGATCAAAACTTGGATCTAATCTTAACGGTTGTAAGCACCTTTGACATGCAAAACTAACATTACTTTTAATATCTACCATTTTGTAATAAGTTAATTTATTGGATAAACTATTCTAAGCGATATCAGTTTGATGGATATCTGAAAAACACTTCTTTGTGACATTAGCAGAAACAACTGTTATTTATTATTATTGTTAAAGTAGATGTCGTTAGAATCAGAGATAGTTAACTTACATGCTGTCTTCGAGAACTTGCTCAGAATAGTAAAGTCACGACACCTTCAACAAATTTTTAAAATATTTTCTTTAACCAGAATCTGTCGTCATTGAAAAAATTCTTCTACTTACCATCTGTTAGATCAAGATTCTAAATTATTAGACTTCTTCTTTACCTCTGAATAGTAATTGTAGAAATAGACATTTCTCGATTGGTAATGGATAACAAAGAGAAAGCCACCAAAGAGTTCATCATTCGGCTTGTAGTTGCTAGTATCATCAGACCCAGCTTGAATGTCGAAAGTGTAATTCATCTACATTTAATTTGAGTAAAAGTAAAAATCTGTCTTGTGATGATTATAAAATAATGACAAATTTTTAGTTATATACATTTAATTTTTTTAATGTATTAATTAAAAGTTATAATATATAATTTTTTATTAGATTCATATAATTTATTTTGCATCTTAGAAATCCGTGGAAAAATTAAATCTTCAAGTAGGGAAAGGTGGGGTAAAGTGAAACACCAAGAACAAACGTAAATCAACAAATTAATCATTATATTAACAAATGTTGATAATTTTGAATGCATTAATAAATTGAAAAATTGATAAACAAAAAGTGCAATGAGCATTACCTTCCCTTTCCTTACTTCTAATTCTATTATTTAATAGGAAGAAATTATATTTTACAAGTTCTATATGAATTACATGAAAATTTGATCATAGACTTTAAAAATATTAAATAGAATTACTCAACAAACAGTAGCACAAGTAAGAAAGTTGGGGTAGTCAATACTTGACTGAGATTTATTTTTTTATTACTCATCATAATTATTAGATAGAAATGTGAACTATTGACAAAAACTGAATAAAATGTAATTGAAAATTGTTAATTGATGAAAAAGAAAAAAAATAGATATATAATTAAACTTTCAAAAAGAAAAATGATTGATTTGTGTCATGTATACTTATTAAATGAATCAGGAAGTAAGAACTATGTCTCACTCAACGTGCTGGCAATATGTGGTCCAACACTACCCACATCCGGACGACATTATTCACGTCGGAACTAAAACGAGTCCAAGATCACCATCTAGATCATGCTTGGTTTCAAGAAAGACCTCATACATTAGTTAGTATAGGATAATTCTTACATTTCGAGACATCTGTTGTATCCCGAGGGTCAAAAGTGATTGATCAACTCTAAAAGTGCCGACATCATATTTATCCATGAGACACTTTGCACTCCCACGTGTATAACATTCATCTTCAACTTGATGACTATGACAGACTTGTGAGGTATGAAATAAACACCCTAGTAAAAAATGGCACTTTAACGCTATCCTATAGAGAGAAAGGAAGAGAAATTTAAACTTGTCTCAACTTGACATTAACCAACTCTTGAATCTTTTTTAAAGAGTTCTTTATATCAGTGTACAGATCTTATATCTAAGAGTTAGCATACATACCTGTAGGGTCGACAGGGTAGACACATCTCCCTCAATGTCTAAGTATTCATCGTCTTATAAGAAACCCTCGATCGATTTCGAAGTAGACCAACGATCGTTTTTATCTTTTTATCTTCCAGAAGATCTCTGAGAGTTGGAGATACAAAAATAGAGACAAAGAAATCAACATGACAGGCAAAGTAAAGGCTGTAACAGTTAGGTGACCACCACATAAACGCCTACCATCTATAAATTTTTTTAAATAATGCATACCTTATCCTTACGGTAATATCATTAAATTTAAGATGTCTTTGAACTAAGGATAAGTCATTATTAGGACCTAGGTATACTTTGAGAAATCCAACAGGTGGCTGCTGTGATTTTAAAGGTCTCATTTGGTATCCTTTTCATCTTTAGAGAATGCTTTCTTCTCAGAATCATAAGTTAAATATTTAAAATGTTTCTTTTAATTTTTGTTTATTTTAAAAAATTATCTTTACCTTGGAAAAAAATCTAAGATATTTTTCTATCATTTCATTATCCATTAATACATTTGTATTGTGTTAATTTGAATGCATGACGTGAACTTCAACTCCTATTTATTTTTATTATCAAATAATATTATTCAGGTTAGTTCATTTCCTATTACTAACATTTCATTTATATTTTACAGCGAGTGCTAAAAAATGACAACAAATGTAAAATGCTGATGCAACAGGTGTGGTTTAGAAAACTTATTCTTATACCATGTCGATCTTCATAACATTATTACAGCTTTCGTGCGAGATTCTATCACGAAAACAGTAAGTCATATATATAAAAGGATTGACAGTTTGCAAATTGAATATTATACCGTTACGTTTATGGTATGTTCTAGAGACGACCTTTGGTCTTTCGTACCATAAAGAAAGTTTACGTGCATCTGTACTACCCACAGATTTAAGCATTCTTCGGAGATGCCTTTTGAGAAGCGCAACGAATTAGATACGATATGCAGCAAAGCTGTCATTCTCTTTCGAAACGCTTCGCACCCGCTCCCTCAACTCACGTGGGTAGAAATGCGTTTTAAATGCTCCGTAAACAGATCCTGTTTATTCACTTGACATTAATCCAAGTGGTAAAACCAGTTTGATTATCATCGCAACAAAGTATTTCGTCGACATTTTTTCCCATCTTCTGAAAATTTGATCATTTGGTATGTCGATTGTTGTATCGCTTATATGCAGAGCATAAGAGTTTTCATGTTAATAAATATCATTTTTATTTGATCAAAGAGACTTCCGAGTGCTCCTGGAAGACTTTACTGACGTGGATGGGATTCGCTGAGATTTAAGGTAAATGTGTGTAAGGGGACTTTGCATGTATATACAGGTGAATGTTTAAAAAGGTAAGCACGAGGGTGGGCGGCAACCGGCCAAGAATCGGGAGGAGTTGCCTCAGGCAATAAGTGAAGTGAGTTGAGTTTGAATCGTGGCTGAGTGAAGCGCGGGCGTCACGGCGACGTCGGCGTCGCAACTCGCCTCCGCCAATCCGTCCCTCAGCGGCCATGTTGCTCGTGTTCCTGGGGCGGAGCACAAGGCACTCTTATATGTAAGCTTAGGTCCTTCTCTTCGTTATCCACTTGCCCTCCGCGAAAGACTCATTCCCCCATTTGATATGCGACGAAACGACAGGTTGCAACGTCGTCTGCACCTGCGATTAGTGACGTAACTCGCTGCCATTCACGTCGTGCTCAAACATAAATAATTAATCGATAATATTCGATCATGATTTCAGTATCGGCCAGTCTTTATGTAACGTAAAAATCGTCTTTATTTTATGAAATGATCAGTCAAAAATGGTCGGCAAAAATATTTTTATACACTATAATAGTCAAATTATAGGCAGTACTATTTTTGAACATGAAATTTAGATCAAGTAAATAAATTGAAAAACTGAAACATTTTTTCATTCGTAATGTTCCAAAAACATATTAATTACATTTTGGAGCAGTATCCCCTTTAAATAAAATATGCATTCTATCGGAGTATTTATTTAAATATTTGCATTGATTCCAACGATTTATCCACTGCAAATCGTAGTGTTTAAAATTAAAACACTTCCAAAATTTAAGATTTACAGTTTATGAATAGTATTCTTAAAAAAATATTTAGATAAGATTTTACAAAACACAATAATTTGCGTCAAAAATTAGAGTAACTAAAAATGAAAATAAACGAGAAAATAGATACGTATAATTTATGAATTACAATGGTTGATTGACTACTAAATAGATGGACATATTCATACATAAAAATCATATAACAAGAAAACTAGAAAATTAGTGGGCTTCTTTAACGACTACGAAAACAACATTGACAGAAAAGCCTGAAAAAATTTGTCATAGTACAGATGCACTAAATATACTATACATGACTGCAGTCAGCTCACTAAAAAAATTTTCATGGACGGTTAAATATAATTTCACACAATAAAACTAGAGTTCAATAATTAGTATCATTTTACAATAATGTATGCTAATTTCTCTAAATTTTTATATCGGAAAGCAATAAATAATAGATATACTGAGCAATTTGAAATGACTGACCTTTTTATTTTTTTGGGTCATGCCTCAAGGCGACGGCTGTCATTCACAAAGCAGGTGAATAAAAATGTTATACATCCTAATGAACATTCAATGCAATTTTTCTATGTAATCATCGTCCCACAAATTTCTTCCATCACATAAATACTTTTCAATCATTTTCATCATTGGAGTAATGAAAATTCATCAAATTATCTTTCAAAATAAAATTGAAATATTTTACAGATTGCTCACAAACCCTAACGTATCAATTAAAGAAAAATTATTAATATGTTGAAATAATTTTTCGGAAAAAATGGATAAATTAATAACCTAATAAATAATTTTTATTCTGGATAAAATAAATCATTTTAATATTAACACATATATTTTGTCGATATCAATAAATAATTGTCGTATGAGAATTAAAAATAATGTGTGGTCACTCACAAGAATTCATGTGACTATGATAAAAATATGCATCCTCCAAGAAATCTTCTCTAATTAGTCACCTTGCTAATTTGTCTATCTCACGCCTCGAACGTGCGAATCGATCGTTCGATCGAGTGTGAAATAAATTTTATGCTTTCGGCATCTACTGATAGGCTCTACTACAACATGTCATGATAATGTTAACCATATTTCAATTTCGATGCCTAAATAAATCTCAAATTGAGTCTTAAGTAAATGCAAAACGCATTCATTTATTACTTAAGTACATCTATACTAGAATATATGAATTTTGACATGATTAATGGCTACCCAAGTAGGGAATATACTAAAAATCATTTTTTAAGTTTAATTATAAATATTTTTTTAGGAATGTTAATTAATAAAAAATTATTTCTTTTGCGAAAATATCAAGTGTACGTATACGTAAGAGATAAAGCATGATATATACAAGCAATCGTGAATTGCAACTCATGTAACAGAGTTACAGTGCAGCTTCTGGCGATCGAGTTTATTTGAGCAGAGCGTATGAAACATCGCGGTTACCCCTGCCACTTATACACGAAACATCGGCATCCCGTGTTTACACCCTGAGTATTTATGGGATCTGATCCGCCCACGGTCTTCGGAATTTCAGTATATCTCGATGAGACTAAAGAGAATCTTTCTCTCAACACACCAATTTACCATTTTATCGCCCTTAAGGCTCAAATCGTATTGACTAATGAAAAAATTGTTTATCTTTTGTTATAAAAAACTGTAAATTATCATAGCAGGTACTTTCAGGTTTTTTTATGTTTCAGTCATTTAGGTGTTGTTTTTATATACAATGATTATGATCAACATAAAAACAAGAGATAAACATGTCTTTTTAAATCGTATTAGGTAAATTTATATTAATTTCTTTTAGTCAACCGAATTTTTAACGTTCTATTACTATTGTTGCTAAAAACAATCGAGGAAATATGTCAATAAATAGGCAGTTGATTCCAAAAGATCGACAAAAAATTTTATTGCATTTTAATTTTTTAGAGTTTGAACAACTTTGTAATTTTTTGGATGATGTCCATTTCTTGATATAGTCATCATCCCAGTAACCGTTGTTCCATTTTTTCCTAAAAATAAATTAGTGAATATTCACTACTTACAGTAATAATAATCGCACTAATTCAAACAATAATGGTTTCATAATCCAAAATTATTGAATACATACTGTTTTGCACTAATTTTCACTGATTCATTTTTAAAGTGAGCCAAATTAGTAAACAGTACTTGATTGGAATAGTGCCAGACATGCCACTTTTAATTCATCAACATTTAATAAAAGTTTCAGAAGAGTTTTCCTTCATTAATACATCAACGAAATGTTGATGCTCTGGCGTTATTTAATTCATTAACATTCTTCAAATTAACACCAAAGGAATTTTACTAAAATTTTGCACTGAACCAGATATTTGGATGTAAAAATTGCAGAATAATGTATAATTATTTTATATTCATTCATATTTATTATAAAAAATCATGATAAATTTTTCATAAACACCCAACACTAAGTTTTTATAGCTAAATATTAATTTAATTAAGCTGAAGGATTTACTGATTCAATTATATCATTATCATTATATTTATCAACTTATATTAAGAATTGGTTATATTATCACGTACCTGAATTAAATTTATTATACCTATTTAAATGAATTGATAGATGACCCATAACAATAAATACAAAAAGAAGTACTAAACTAGTTTGTTCATAAATGTGCCTTTCATTACCAACAATGCTATTTTTTTAAAAAGGTGCATATTATTAATTAATTTATATTCAACACTTACTTTCACTTCGTAAAGAATTTAAATAGCATGGGAAAATTAATGAAGTAATCTTTTCCAACTAATGCAAACACCTTATTGAAAGTTACAATAATTTAAATGATTATATTTAAAAAAAACCATTGTTTAGTAATATAAATTTAATTAATGACAGTTCAATCCAGAAAATCTGCGGAAAAACAATAAATCAATATCGGTTCGATAAATTTCCATGACTGCATATACGATAAGAAAGCCTGAAACAAATAAAAAAATCTAATCTTGATTCTGCTTAATTGAAATCCGATTGAACCATGCCGCAATGAAAAGAATTAACTCTTGGATTGAAAGTGTAAAGGCATATAATCTAACTGTGGTATATGTATATCCGCACACACTGTATATAATCTTTCATTTTCATCTATAAAAAAAAATTAAAAAAAAAAACGTTGGGTTTTCTGGTATTACGTCTATCATACAACTTTACGATTCTTCGTAAGTAAATCCGATTAAAAGCTGAATACCGGCGTGAGACGTCAGTGAAAGAGAGAATGGAAGCGTAGAATTCAAACCCAAGTACAAGTGCTTGCGTATTAGCGGTAAATTTGCGCGGAAAAGCATCATTTCGTTTCGTCTTAGGCTTTCTAAAGTATTTGCAGGATAACGTGTCACTATATACAGATCCATCTATAATATAAAGAACCTTTCTGGAATGAATTTATCGGTCGGCAATCGCTCGAAAGAGTGAATATTGCACCACAGGAGTCCTTGCCAATTCCTCTGTTAATTTATAGCTGAAAAAGTGCTTGGTAATAATAATAATAATAATAATAATAATAATAATAATAATAATAATAATAATAATAATAATAATAATAACAATCTAAATCTTCACAAGTGAAGGTCAACCCTTACAGGCAAATATAACATCGATTGTAATCGATACGTGGTGTGCTTTGAGACTTGGATCAACTTGTATGACACTGGAGACCGGTATGATACCGGTTGGCCCGCAAACTTGCCCATGTGTACATTGCACACTAATGAACTCTGTATAAATGTTAAGCCATAAGGGACAAGACCATCGTATTAAAAATTTTATACACATATTGTATAAACGATTAGTGCATGGGTATATATGAGAAAACTGCAATATAGCTGCAAGCGTAATTATGATGACGTTGAGCTGTACTGGTGGCATATGAATTTGCATGAACAGTTGGAGGTAAAATAAATGAAATGGAAAAAGGTGGAAAAAAAAATTGTGGAAGACGTAAATATAAATATACTTGGCGTGAGCATTTGGAAAATAAAAGTCAATACATTTTTTATTAAATACAACATATAAACATATCAGAGCAGTGAATAAATTATTTGGTTATTTTTTTAATGTCGTTTAAATTTTTTTATTTCAGTAAATTACTTCCTCATCACCAATTATATAAACACGGTCGTTGTAGGACTTAATTATTTTGTCATATAAAATTTTCACTAATTAATGTCATTTGCTTTTCGATAAGTCGATAAAGAATTCTAATAAAAAATGTATTTATTCCAGAAGCTTAATGAATTATTAACTCAGCCACTTCACAAGTATTTTATTGATTTGATATCTCATCAAAGGTTTCTTACAATTTGTAATTGATTTTAAACATATTTTTTCGATTAATAAAAAAACTAATGCGTTTTTTACGCAATACTTATTTGTAATTCATTGAATGTAAATTAAATACTTCTAATTACAATCGAAAAAAAAAAAATTCTTTTAATTAAATTACTTTTGCTCGAATATATAGAGTAATTAAGTTAAGATCGTTAATAAAGATATTGATTTTTTTTTTCTGTGATTGACATTAACGTGCATATAAGTGACCATTTTGATCTTAATTATAGTCAATAATCAATTATAAGAGACGGTTATGTATTTGATTAAAATTTTTTTTAACATTTTAGACTAAAAAAGCATTAATTATTATCTGTTATCAACATAATGTCCTTGCAATTAAAAATACGGGTTATTTTTTCATTATGTAAATAAATGAACACAAAACACCGGTCGCAGAAAATGTGCAAATGCATACTTTGTAACTAAAATTATTCATTGCAATTGATAAAAGCGATCCATAAATCACAAAGTCCTACACTAAATAGAAATTTTATTACAATAATCAAGCTACTCGCCTTATACGATCGAATTATTAATATATGTGGGCATCATTAAAATATCCGATCACACTTTAAAACATTTTAATGAATCTACCACTACTATGATATCGTTGAATGACGAGTTATGAACATGTTTTTAAAGTATAAATGAATACTTTTCAACCATTTCATAATTAATATTGAGAAAAACAACAAAATAATTGGCGTGAAAGAGGGTAGATGTCAGTCAATTAGCAACAAAGAGTAAACTAGCACGAAACCAGGATCATTTACACTCATCTGTCAACGTTAATGCATCAAAGTTCACTCTTTTGCCGTTGCCATTCAAACAATATATACCTATAGCCTTTGGATCTTTGCAATGGAGTTGTTTACGTCACGACAAATAGCGGATGACATGGCTTTTCAGTGAATCTTATAAGAATCATTAATCATTTGTAGAAAGTATCTTCAAACTCGTAAGTTGAATCTTCTTTCATCTTATACTACGCCATTGGATTTTAAACTACCACATTCGAAGATTGATGTATCTAGCGGTCAGTCAAGTTTAGCAAACTTGTCCCAATATAATAATACTCAAATATTATTTTAATTTTTTATTTTAAATTCAACTCGTTGAATTATTCAAATTCAACACACATGAAATTCATTTTTGTTCTAGACTAAAGCCAAAAAAAGTTGAGAATATTAATCTCAACGCTTTAGCGAGACATTTTTTATTTTTAGATAAGTGTCAACATCTGCAAAAATAGATATTTAAATAAGAATCTAGATAAAAATTATCTAACAGATTGCAAAAATTTACCCGAATATTCACAAAAAGACAATGGTGAGTGCTTGAGACTATACGGTTGAAATAAAAATTTCTATTTATAGTATTTATCGATTTCGCAATAATGTAAAGCAATACTGCAAATCCAGGGAAATTCAAATGTTTAGTAATAAAACGCTCAAAGTGTTTAATAATTAAACACCTAAATGTTCACAATGTTGAACGCCGTAGAAAACTATAACATTTTTGTAAACAGCAAGAAGTGATTAAAATTTGTGTACAAAATTACTATAGTTTGTTTATGGGGTTTAACATTGTAATCACTTTAAATGTTTAGTTTCTAAACACTTAGATTTATAGTCATAGGCCGTGTATGTATTAATTCGAAGGATGACGATTTTTTTTCCAATAATATAAGTACTTTGGTGGATCGTAAGTTGTTTTGTAGGTATTCGAGCTAACAATGTCTAGAATAAATAATTTTCAACTAAATTATTTTAACTACACCAACTATTTGGTGCAAATTTAGTTGTAGTTTTTATCTCATAATTCAAAAAATCTGGTTGTTTTTAATAAACAATTGATTGACAATAACTTCGAAATTGTTCATGTAACATTGTTATGTCATTTTTTCTATCAGTACGAATTCATTTAACAAACTCCTAAAATTTTATGATTACCTCCCTATCCCTTACTGTTATTGAAATATCAGAAATTGTTTACAAAAATAAATTATCCAACTATTCATTTTTGAAATGATTATGCCCAAAAGATATTTATTATTCAAAGTCTGTAATTAAAATTCTCATGAGGTATATTGTTGAAAGAAATTAACAATGAAGTAAAGATAATATAAACTTACCATCCTAGTATAAAAGTATTAAAGAGCTCAAAATAGTCGACTTAAGAGAGAAAGTGTTTTTACTAAACATTAATTTTTAAACTCTAAAAAGAATTTTAAGTTACTTTTGTAATGAAAGGATCTTTTTCAAGGTATTCCTACAAAAGAAGAAAAGTAAATTTAAGAATTAGTAAAACTTTAAGGGATGAAAATAGGCAATCTATATAACGGCAGGTGAAATCGGCTTGTTCGCCTGTATTTGACAGCTGGGGGTTAGCTTTAGGCACCTCAACTAAATTCTTTTGGTCCTTGGTATCTTTACTTCCCCTATCTGCAGCATTCTCATCTTGTTTCGTCTGACAGCTTTGAAAAGAGTGGTAAGGGGTGGTCTAGTGCATTTTACCAGGCATTATTTGACCCTGCGGGTGATCGTCACGCCCCACTTTTCTCTACACTTTTTCCCCTGCGTCGATTTTTTTTATCTCTGTCTTCACCATCTTCCGACTCTATTAATTTTTTCTTTAGTTTATTTAAAAGAATTTACGTATTGTATCCTTTTCTTAATCTTCGTATCTTAAATCTCGTGTCAAAGTCCATCGAATCTTCAGAATAGATTTTTCAATCGATGCCTTCCAGGACATAAGTACTATGTCGTAAAATATCTATAGACTGTGGTGTTGAGGAATATCGGCATGAGTCAAAAGTGTATAATATCAAGTATTCATCAAGAAACTAATAGAAGTGGCTTGAAAAAATCATGAGACCTCCAAGAGATTCGAGATTGAGTAATGGAGAATCAAGGTTTATAAAGTGTTCCTGCCGTTTCGGTGCGATACGAGAGTCATTTTGAAAACGAACCAAGAAATGGATTGATGAGAAGAGGAAAAAAATAATGAGGTAAAAAATTGCTTTTTATAGAAGTTAAAGAGTTTCTTCATAATAAAATATATAAGCAGTTGAAAATGTGGTTTAAAATTTTGTTTTGTAATTTAGTTTTAATTTTATGGAATTCGATATTTAAGGTTATCGATGTCAATCATAAATTAATATTTTATTATTTAGTTTAGAAAAAAATCGAACATAAATATGTATAAAAAAAATAGGTCTGTGCTAACACGACGAGCTTCCCATTAGTAATTGTTTATAACAAATTTAAATAGTTGTAATCAATGTTTGTTGAAAACATCCAAATACATGTGATATACACGTTACCTATTCAATAAATACAATTTCAAATTGTTTATAACAAATTCATATTGTTATAAACAATGCGTAATTGTTAAGAGTCATATTTGGTTGTGAACAATAATGTCTAGTCAATATCGACTTAATTTTCAAATGAAATTGTTATTGTTTGGCTTAAAAGTATTTTAAATAGCTAAGCTTTTCATTTTTTTATTAGTTATTTTGTTTTGAAAATTACCGAATTAATTTTTAATAGTTGCTCTCTAAAAATGAAACAATAAAAATTACTGCAATGCATATTCACTAATTCACTTTTAGATAGTGCCTATACTTTATTTACAATTACAGATAGTCATTTGCTAAATAGTTTCTCATTAAAACTACAAAAAAATTTTCTGGTAAGTTGATATTAGCATGATAGTCTTAACTAAAGATTTCTGATGATTTTTTTATTAATCTAACTTTTATTTTTTCTCAAAGTGTAATTTTTTCATTTTAAAATAGAGCATTATTCAATTTCTCATCAATTTTCGATAAAATTATTACTCATTTCTAAGAAATGTCATATTTTTTATGAATTTTAAAAAAAAATCTTGTTGAATAAATGAGTGTATTAAAATGCATGATTTTTTGGTAAATTTTCCAATGATATATTTATCATTATAAGCAAAATAATTTCTAAAAAAGTTATTTTTAAGCTGCAGTAATAATACACTTTTAATTTTATCTCTGTAGAAATAAAATAAAATTTTTCCTGAAGATCTAAAGAGATATTTAATTCAAGTCATCAGTTGGAACCTGTAATTACAGATTACACGCTAGGGCTTGGTAATTTTGAATCTCCGACGAATATTCTCTTGAAGTCCTTAGACACCTGTTGAAAGTTTGCCGCCGATATGTCTAGAGAATACTCGGGAGTTGTTTCTCCCGTTATCAAAGCTTCAACCTCTTGATGGTACAAAACGAAAAGTCTTGAGATTTGACGAATCATTCTATGAAACGAATCATCATCTAACTCTTCAAATGTGCCTCAAGTGTTTAAGAATTCAGTCAGACACACATTACATAAATTCTTTCAAGATTCCATCTCATTATCCTCAAGCTAAGCTCAACATAGAAAGAATATAGTACAGAAGTAAATTAACTAGTATACAGCCCATGGGGTTGCAAGCGTAGAACTTACGATTCAGCATAAAGTTTCTATATGTTTCTACGAAGAAAAGCCGTCTGGAAATTTACACTAGTTAAAAGCATAATCAATAATAATGGAGCGTTAATCCATTTCATAATTCGAATTGTGGGCTTGCTTAATCCTATTATAGAGTCCCATTTTTAACCAGCAGATTCTAAAATAACCATACAACGCTGAAAAAGATGTACAATTTTATTTTTAGTTTCATTCGAAATAAAAAATCATTTCTAAGAATATTTTAAAGCTAAAATTGATGAATTATTACATTTTTTTTTTGTAAATTTCAATAATTTTAGTTACTTATTTGAACTATAATTTTTTCAATGTATAAATAATTTTTAAAAAACTTCTTAGTATAATGAAACTACCTTGTGTATTCAATGTATGTGAGGAAAATTATATGGGAATAATTTTTACAATGCTTTATTAGGTAGCATATTCATAAATTATGCAATAGATAGAGTTTTTTAGTGCTATATAATCATCGTATGCGAGGTTAATGTATAACAATTTATTCTTGCATAAGTTCTAATGACTTAAGTAATTAGTAATATTTATGTAATAATCGTGTGCCATCTGCATAGAATATAATAAGAAAAATAGTCGTCAAAAATGACAATTCAATTGTTTAATTAGATTCAATCAATTTTAAAGTGTATTGTAAATAGGTCTTCTTAACATGCATTCTTAAAAAATTCAAAAATATAAAATAACGTTAAATAATGAATATTTACTGACTTCATAATTAAAGTATATTACTGTTTGAATGAGTAGAGTACCTGAATCTGCAAATCAAAATATTTACAGTGATTGTTGCTGGAAAGTATTATGATATCACTCTCTCTATATGATGAGATCAAAGTTTTTTTATAAATAATTGAAAAATACCATCATTCTAGAAACCTACACATATAAATAAAATGATAAAATTATCGAATGTGTATTAAAATGTTTTTGAAATCGATTAACTCCAAAATACACACTAGAATTTTCATCAGAAGTCAATTTATGCAACAACAATAAATATTTGCGTATCAGTTGAATGAAATATGGAGTAAGTTTAAAGTCTTGACATATGACAACGTCGCAAGAGGGGTAGTTGGATGGTTGGAAGAAAAAAATGAACAACTAAGCTACTGTTAGTTTAGTTGTGCAACCCTCCAAGTCCCTTGAGACGAAAGAAAGTAAGTCGAATGCTACATTCTAACTCTATGCGACGAATTCTCTGACAGGTTTTTCACCCCATGAGATATCTAGATGACGATCGATCAATCAACGATGAAAAAAAAAATGAGAGATGAATGCGTGAGAATTGCTAAGGACAATAGTTACTCCTGCACGTGGATGTAAATTAAGTTTAGGGTACATCTGAATCACTGAATTAGTTTCTGAGGTAATTCTTTATTGTATATAAATATATAAGAAAGCTGATTGATTAACGTTGATCTCATGAAATTAAAATCACCACTGAAAATACCAATGCATGATATAAAGTTGACATCGACAAATACTCTTCAGATGTATGCTAATCTTGTTAACATATAGACTTTTGTATAATATAATTTTTTTTTTCAGTTTAATTTATAGCAAAATGTTTATATACGTTTATTTGTCAAAAATGTATGAGTAAGAATTCATTAACTTTCAATAAATATTTTTCGATAAATTTTACGTTAATAATATGGAAATGTAATGATAAAACTATACCTTTTTGATTTTTTTTGGATATTAATTGATTCTATTTAAGAATTCTTAAGAAAAAAACGTAGTGAACATACTTTAAAGTATTTTCAGTATGTACTGGATAATAAAAAATTACCAACAAAATATCTACATGTATAATATTATGATTTATGTCTTTAAAAAATAAACGATTGTCATTGTCATCTATTTTTTTAATAAAATGATTAGATAAAAAACACTGGAAAGAACAATAAAACCTTGACAGATTCATTTTTAAAAAGTAATTTAAAATTTTTAATACTCAGAAAATATTAAAAACTTAAGAATACACTACTAGTGATAATCTTACTAACAACGTTTCAGGTTATTTTTAAAAATTTTTTAATTGCTAAAGATACGACAAAATGTCGTGTATCTACTTAACATTCACTTTGACCACTTATGTAAATATATGAACTAGTTTTTTGATTCGACAGGATCATCAACTTAGTTTCACATTTAGTTATTTCATCAACAAAAGTTGCTTTAAGGCTAATGGCTATAGTAATCGGCAGATGCGCGACATAAAATGAGGGTGAGTTAGTTCCTACGAATAATGAGTGAAAGAATTGTATAACCACTTGGATTCTGACTGCATTCAGCAGTAATCTCACTCTGTCTTTTTCTTTCTCTGTCTCTTTATATTATTCCACACAGAGATGTGTTCTCTCTTTGGTTGACTCGGTCGCCGCGCGATCAGTTTGATTAATAGTCCACGGGCTCTGAACGAACATTATCGCAAAGGGAGGCAGCCGAATCGCTTCAGGTTTCGTTTGCAGGGCAAACAAACGGGGTTGCCACAGAACACGTTCTTTCTTTCTCTTTTTCTTCCTCTTTTTCTAAAATCTCTTCCCGTTTCTCTCTTACTCATCATAAATAATCGTGATTTTCGATTTCATAGTTCTTCTCTTATTCACTCACTTTTTTTCTTTTCGTTTCCTAGACGATTCTTATTCATTCTCTTCAACAAATATCATTCATGAATATGTAGAAAGCTTCATCGACATTCACGGAAAATCTGCGACTCACATATCATTTGCATAGATACTTATGTATAAATAATTTTTTTATTTCTATTTTTGATCTACTGAAATGTAAATGTGAAATTTCATTTTGAATTGATTATAGATTTTTTTTCTCAATATCTGCAATCCTATGTCATAAATATATGAATAATGAAAAAAGTTTTATCCAGTCATTCATTGGTGTTGAAGAATAATTTAGTTAAATTAATACTAGTTATTTATTTGTTTGTAAAATTTAACAAGTTTTTTGAAATCATTTATTAATATATTCTTGCTTTTTATATCGTTATCAATTCATTACCTTAAGTAAAAACATCTAAGTAAATTTATAAGTTTGCAAAAATTTTTTTATAACAAAATTTATTTTGTAATGTTAACTAATCTATATCAAAAATAGTGTGGTTTTAATTACTCAGTCATTATTATTAACATATTCATTTAATTTGTTTCTAACAATTTACATGACAAACTTATTGATAAAAAAAAACAATATTTGACTCCCAATAAGTTAATTTAACTGATATTCGAAAAACGTTTGATTAAAATTTTTATTTATATTCTATTCTGAATAAAAAAATTTTTATACTTTTATGGTCATAATGGTAATTGTTCATTTCCTAGATACGTAATTCGTGGAAAAGTCAGTGTAAGAAAAAATCATAAAAATTTCTCTAGAAAGGTTGTTCTATGATAATTTTTGCACGAACTCTTGTAACAAAAATAAGATGACTATCGTCAAGGTCGAATCACGAACAGCTCTTTTATAATCATCATGTTTATAGTTTGTAAGGAACATTTTTATGACTATTCGAAGCATTTCAAATTTAAGGTCCACTAAAATCTACAAGTCAAGAATTGTCGACTTTAGAAATCTTCTCAGGTAGTATTGGATAACATTATATTGTCACAATGAATTTTAGGTGAATACCTGGCGTAATTTGAAGGAAATCTTCTTTTTCTTCTGTAAGGTCATAAACTTGTAGTTTATGATCATACCAACCCTCTCAAAGTGACTCGAAAAGTCAAAGTATCAATCTAAATACACAGTAATACAGAATAAGAGGCGTGAAACTAAAATATAACCCTTATTTCATTGTATTTTGTTCAAAGGATTCCAGCAGTGTAATAATTAGGTTGAATATCCCTGACACGAGCCATACAAATTTTTTTTCTCTTTGAGGATTTCCCATATTTACTCCCTACTTGCGTTGACGACGACAAAGTGCAGCTATAAATAATTCAAATGCAGAGTCGTTTATCTTTCAACCTTTCCCTCTTCATCTAATCAAGAGTCGATTATTATCCTACTAAATCGACTTATCATTGGTATAATCAATATAAGTATAATTGACACATCTTTCAGTTAACCTATTTAATAATTATAATTGATTGAAAAGTTTTTTTTAATAAAAAGTAACTAAAACATCACAAACAAGTTAAAAAAGTATTAACATAACATATGATCATTTTCAGGCTCTATTTTGAACGATTCAATGGGACATAATAATTTATGTACATTGTTTCAATCGACCATCATGACTGTTTTATTTCAAACTTATTGAGATGTCATATTGCTATTAAATATTCTTTATAGTCATTTTGGTAAAACATTTTTTTCTTTTTGCTAGTATGCATTTTTAAAAAATTTATTTCTTATAAACTATTAACTGATAATGATTTTATTGTGAATACGATTTAACCTCAATAGATGTTTAATTTTAATTTTATTACAATAATAGAATAATCCATTTGATTTCAATTAACATCTTTACAACGTTTAAAACTGTCACAATAGATACATTTACCCTATCTAAACGACGAACATAAAAGAGAATTGAGAGTGGATCACATTGATAATTGAGAGTTTATGTGGGTCTAGAAAATTGATTATTTTGTTAAAATGTGAAATAGGAGTATTAATTCATGAGCTTTCATAGTGGATAAGTTGTAAATACAAGTTTGACAAGCAAAAGGGGAAACTAGCAAATTTTCGGAGGATCCTGTCAACTTTACGACGTTTGCCTGAATGTACAGATGCCTATGAACGGGCCACCGTGGGTCTGTTGGCACAACACGCGCATCGGCACCGCCGGAGGCCGGATGACTCTCGAAGCAGTTAAGTTTTATTGCGCGCCTGTAGCGAAGAGAGAAAAGAACCCACTCGTTTGGGTTATATGGTGCGGACTACGACGTTTTTACCGAGCTTTACAATGTATACACGATTTGTCAGGACGATTACGGCCTCGTAAATTATTCGTGTGGGCATCTTTAACTTCTGAGCCACGCGTTTTCCCATAAAAGAATGCAGTAATTTTGAATCGGTTGTAAAATGCGATGTAATTGAAGTATGACGTATGATATATATTCCAGTATCTGTCACTCATTTTACTACTTCTAGCTCCACAGGAGCCCAAATCTTCTGATATTTATTGATTGTTTTCTTTGGCTTATTAGTCTAGGACTAGAGTAATAAAACCAATTGATGAAGACTTTCCATTAAAAGTATTGAATTACATAAAAATGAAAAAAACAACAATTCAAATGAATCTGAGGGTTGCAAACACCCGTAATATTATTGATCATTCATAAAAAAAATATTTGAATAAAAATTGACATAACGATGTAAGTACAATTGCAAAATTTAGTTATGTGCAAGCACAAAAAAATGTTTCAACCTGAAAAATGCTATTATTTTGATTTATCAATTAAGAAAAAATAGAAATTAGTCATCACAACAAATAAAATACACTTGTAAAAGCTGAAAAAAGTATAGCGTCTTAAAATATGTAATTTTTTCTTAACCTACGCTGTAAATCCCAGTTTTCCAAAATGCATTATTTTAATGTGGATAAGTGTGTTAAATACATCGTCACCCATTTGATTGACATTGTAGTCACTTTAAACGCATTTCTAAGTGTGTAAAAAGTGACCAAAATGTTGATTAAATGGGTGACGATATATTTAACACACTTATCCACATTAAAATAATGCATTTTGGAAAACTGAGATTTACAGTGTAAAGGCAGTTTTCATGGCAGAGTGAAATATTCTATTTTCCTTCTATAGTAAATTATACATTCTAACAGATATAAAACAAAGTAATATATGGATATGTGCAAAGCGATTGATTATTTTACTGTAAAAATAAAATACGCCATCTACAAGTTTAAAAACAGGAAATGAACTTTAATTTTCGATGAAAATTTTATGGAAAAGTATCATATAATGCGCATGCGCACAATACCAACTTATCATTTTCTTTTGAAAAGAGAAATCTTACCTGTTGTCCTTCGAGCAAAAAAGAAAATTCAACAGTCGTTGCGATTTTCAATATCACTTCAATTATTCGAAAAAGTTGTTCTTTATTTTGAATGGAAATTGGTAATAACTAATTAAATGATGATCGTATGCCAATAAAATAAAGTTAAAACTCGCATTAATTATCATCAATATCGATAAAATCTTTATTTACATTTCAAAATTCGATCGTGGTGCGAAGTACAATGATCGTAAGCGTATATACAGGAATTATTTAATAGCACTTGACGTTCGATCAGGTTTTCTTGATAATTTATTTGAAGTTTATCCAATAATTCCAGTGTTGTATTTACGTCACACATCATTTCTACGCTCGAGTAGGCATATAGTAATGCTAGCATATACAAAACAGAATAGAATTATAGAAGAAGCAGCAATGTCAAAAGAGAAGTCAGTCTTTTCTCAGTAGTTTTTTTCAAACTTTCTTTTTTTGATGCTTAGTCAAACGATATAAAAAAAGAAAAAACGTAGGAAAATAAGGCGAGTCGTGTGGATATTCGAGGGGTTATTTACAGAGTTACTTCATTTTGCTTTTCCCCTCTTCAGTCTCAAGTCACGGCAATCGGTCCCAGGTCACGGCTGTCGCACATTGGGCTGCATGGAATTCCAGAGAAGGGACCCCAGAAATTCACAGATTTCGTTCATCCTGAGAACAAGGGAATAGAAGTAAAAACCATGGGGTAGAATGAAGGGCAAGAAGAGCAAAAGAGAACGATTGGAAGAGAAGAGAGAGAACAAACCGATAGAAAGGACAGGGTGGAATGAGCATGGTATGGGACGAGATGCCATAGTATAGGATCGCACGCATGCGTCTTGTCCGACCCAGCGGGTGGTGAAGCGTTTTTTTCTCTTCACTTTTTCCCTTCTCACTCACTCACATGTACGATTTTTTCATTCTTTCTTCTTCTGTCCCCCCGTGTATGGCCAAGCTCTCTTATCCCTCACCGATTTTGGGGCTATCTCGCTGCTCTCCCGCCGTCTGTATTTCTCTCCGATGCGATCCCGCCTCATCCTTCTCGTCGCGGTTCTCGTTTGGTGCCAGTCAGTTGTAACTTTTTTTATTTCATTCTGTTAACTCATCCCTTCTCTAAGCTACACTCATCTCCTGATGCTTCTTCGCATTCATTTTTTTTGACTCATGTATATGTACATGTGTGTGACTGAAAATTAAAAATTCCCCCAAATATCAATATCAACAAAACACTTAACTTTATTTCGTGACTGTTTATGCACTGATGAATAATCTATTCTCAAATTTTTGCGACGAGACAAGTTTATTGCGTCTCAACAATGCTACAGCTAGACAGAAAAATAAACAAAAAGGCAAGCTTCCTTTTTCTTGAGAGACCTATTGAAATTCAAGATCGATATTTCGTCTAGATTCTTTGAAAAAAACTTGAGGCGTGGGGAATTTCAGGAATGGGACCGAGTTTAGCAGTGACAGGGTTACAAAAAAAAGGAAAAAATCAAAATAAAATAAGAAAAAGCATAAGAGTAGTCAAGATTCGTGCGATTATAGCAAAAAGGTGTTAGTCGCGGCTTTTATGAAATACAGAAGGGGCAGAGGACACTGAGGAGATGAGGACAAACATAACTCAGTATTATTCTGAGGAAGGCGGTACCCAACTTGCCATATATCATGTGAACGGGGTTTATCGGAGGGCCAAAGAATGAGAATCAAATGTTGCTTTAGTGACTGCGGTATTCATTATAAATCTACTGCTACACAACAAATATGTAGCAACCAACTAAACATTGTACTTATACGTGAAGTTATATCTTGGATTTAATTTTGATCGTCGCCAGAGTTTAAATATAATATACAGGAATTGTGCTATGAGTTTATATTTCTCAGGGAAATAAGTGTAAATTGTTGATCATGTGGGAGGAATTATGGAGCTAGTACAATCATAAACACTTCGCTGGCAGGTGTTGCCCACACCTGTCATCTAAAATGGCAATATTCTTGTCTGTGTGCTGCTACATATAATATAATGTATACACTCGTATTATAGTATTTTGATGCTTCAAGATCGTAATACTTACAATGTTTACTAGCTTCTATATATACTTATTCGCGTAATTATTATATATGAAGACGTGAAGAAAAATACATCGTTGATAATTATATTTTATACGTGACAACTTGCATTAATTTTCTATTTTAATGTGCAACAGCTTTTAATATATACATAACCTAAATAAAAATTTTTACTCAAATTATAAAATTTACTTATAATGCTGCTGGTGTGAATTTTTATGTGATATTTTTTCCATCTACAATGGCTCAATCAAAATCGTCAAATTAATTTATTCAATAAATGTGCATCTTCAATTCCATTCGACATAAAATAACAAAAAACTATCTCATTAAATAAATTTAAAGAAAATATACATTTTTAATTAAATCCAGAAAAAATGCTCCTTTACGTGAAGTATATTAATAAATAAATATAAAAAAAATATTTCTTTTTTGAAATATTTACATAACATTGTTACGCTTGTTATTTGAAAATGACTATTAACGCATAAATACATTAAATACTTGTTAGACAATATTTTAATGTTTATTTAAAAACAGATAATTCTGTATTCAGATCTTTAATAAGCAGACAAAGGATTTTTACAAGAAACAAGATAAAATCATATCATTAATTGAATGAAAACGATGCATAATTATAGTTGTGATAACCGGATTAACCACGGAGATATTTATCTCGTTGTAAATCATGTTTCGTTTATGTCTTTTATTATCTAAAGAAAGGCTTACTAGTAGACTACTTATTAGAGTATACTTTAAATAAAGCGAGAATGGATGATTTAATTAACTTATTATCATCTCTTTAGATACGAACACAATTATATTTTCACAGCATTAGAGTACATATTATCATATGTATTATCATCATCATCAGTGAAAAGATATGAGATATATAAAACTTAAGTATTCAGCTCCTTTACTTTTCTTTTTTTACGCTCATCTTAACTTGCAGGCATAATATAAGTCAAAGAGTAAAGCAACTATATAAATATATATACATATATTCAGGTATGTCTAGATGCTTAAACACACACTGGTAAACCAAGTCGCGACAGTTTTACCGTGCGTTGTAAAACAAACGTAATCCCCCGTCGTGCTACCGTGCTCTCACTATCTGTTCACTTATTTGCACACGGGTTGATGTTTCATACAGGGTGAAGATGTTGCTTCTAGTATTCAGATCTCTTGCTCAAATGATTATCCAATTATATTTGGGATATATAAAATTATCCTTTTGTAAGATTATCTATCTCTGTGCTATATATTTTATTTTTGTGGAACGAGGATATCTTTTACTCTGTAATACATAGATACATAAGTGTACAAAATGGAAATTTATTATTTTATACATAAGGATGTGGAAAAAATTATATACATTATTTTTTCATACTATAAAATTACAATTTACGAAGAGTATTTTTGTTTACACATATACTGAACAAAATTTTCGTCAGAAATATCGTAAATTTTGAAATAAAATCCAGAATAACAAAAATAAAATTGACAAAAATCTCGGGAAGATTTGTTTTGAGCTTAATGATTTTTACAATACCGCATGTGGTGAGTTTTCTTTAGAAACAAAATCTTTGACCTGCCAACTGAAAATTCCTGTTTAACCCAGTGAAAAATTCTGGTTCTAAAAACATTGTCTTTCATTATGTCCATGTGACTGAAATTATAAAGGATTAAAGTAAAGAAAAAATGATCAAAACATGATAAAAAAAATCTTGCCATAAATTTTAGACATGTACATAGAGATGAATTTCTATTATATTATTACTGTTATAGGAGCGTAGACACAATACAAAGAAGATACATATGTTCATAAAATTCCTGTCCAGATGTACTTATCTATGTAGATATAAAGCCTTTCTATCAATAATAGAGTTTAACAAGACACGTGTTTCAAAAAATTTCTGTGCAATGCAATAAGATTATCATTCAGTCATCGATCGGTGTGGTTATTTTTCAACAGATTTAGAAGTAATCTTTTTTTATAGATGTAATTATTCTAATACACAATGTTATCGTAAATAAATAGGTAAATGAACTTTCTCACTCACTGATTTACATTAATTTTTTTTCTTAGTTAAAGAATACGATAGATCTTACCTAAGAATCTTATTGAAACTTTTGAAAAGATCATCAATCACTAAAAAGACAATCATTTAAAAAATATGTTAAAATCTAAGATCTAAGACTGCAAAAATTAGTTGGGTTCAACTTTGAAATGACTATCTAATAATAAACGCTACATTATATCTTTATCACTGGAAAGAAATATTTAAAATTTTTCGTTATTTAAAATACGTTTTATGCGTTGACCAACAAGATGTGATTACCAACAAGAAAAAAAGTTAGTTATTTCCCATGGGTGTGATTAAAAAACTAACATATCTTTTAAAGTCAGTCAATATACGATTCTCTGTTAAGTGATAATTCTGCTAATTGCATTTCGCTATAGAGTAAGGCTTTCCATCAGCCTAATCGCTTTCGTCTCATTATTCCCCGTGCGATTAAAGAGAATAACGATCACGTTGTAGCAAATATATTCTATCCACACTATGTTCGCAACTCACCCACTTTTTACACCATTAAATGTATTTTTTTTTTTCTCGATAATTCTTTGTCTAAAAAGTCAGTCTTGTTATCTTAAATCCTATCCTGGTATCACTGTACGTTGCAATACAAATAGCTAGGATTAAAAGTATTTTTATGGGAATTGATAATTTTTTATTGTCTGTTCATTTTGTTTTTTTTTTTTTTTCATATTTCACCTTATTTTGTTCTATTTCTTCATTTTATTTGTGATTTTTTATATATTTTCTTCCATTAAACGGTAAAATTGAATCTCCTCAAAGTGAACAAAAATTCTAGAGAATAGGCAATATGACAGCAAATGTGAGTAGCTTCCTGTCGACCAAGTCTGACTGACCGATAGCCTTCGACGTAAATGTGTAAAAGTATAAAGTATTCAGGAATTTGCACGATTAGCATTCTAAATTTACATATTGACGGGTTTTGTGAAATGTTATGAATATATTTTGTCTCCCGCATTCATGCAGTCTAATATCTAAAACCAAGACCTCCCTCATGTTGTACAACACTCGACTTTCTCAGCGTTGTCATGTAGATTTTACATTTAAAATCTCTCCTACTCTACGCCCTCATATATTCTGCGAAATATTCATCATGAAATTGATTATATAAAAGCCATTCACAATATTAAACTTCATTTAATTTAAAATGAAGTTCAAGCAATAGATAAAATTTCTGCCACTCAAAAAATCAGTACAGAGTTTTTTGTTATCCTTAGCCGATATTTCTTTGATTTAAGACTGATGATGACAAAGGCCATTTTTATCAGAATAAGGGAAAGGATTCTGGAGCAGAAAACCCTCCGTGATAACGTTGATTCCGCATGGAAATTATTTCAATTCAAACTGATAAGGCCAAGGTGCCGACGGTGGAAAGTATTTAGTTCTCAAGTGTGACCAACAGATGGCAGAGTCATGCTATATTTCATTGGTCCTCGACTCAAAAAATCGTTCGTCGATGTTTTTTTTTTTTTCATTAAGTTCGTCGATGTCTTAATTTATTTTTTGTCACAATAAATCATCATATTGGATTGAATTGTAAATCATTATAATAATTAATAGAATAGTAAATATAAGTTAGGAGAATAAAAACTTAGAAATAAGCCTGGGAAGTGAATAATTCACGTTATGGACTACAGCCGCTACCAATCAATGTCTCGTATATCGATAGTTTCGGAATTTCATTATCACAGCCGTAAAATAGCTATTACTTAGAAAAGTTCGATTCATTAACGAAGTAGTGAAGAAGGTGTAAGAGAGTCAGAAAGAATTATTGAGAAGCCATAATGGAAGTAGGAAAAATGATAAAGAATTAAGAGTAATAAAAATTTGAATATTTCTACCAACTTTTTCAATTTTTAGAAAACTGAATATTAATTATCATTCCACTGACATTTCTTCTATTCTTTTCACGTGATTAGATAAAACTTTGGAAAACAAAAAATTTTCACATTTTCTTGCAAGTCATGGAACCGGAAACGTCTACGACTACGATAAGTGACGTTAATTAACAATATAAAACGAAGTCAGTTTCGGTCGTCTTATTATGTCATCTTTAAGATAATCATCGACTTTCCAAGGAGAATGACAGAGTGATTTTTTTCGTGAAGGTACAACACTTGTTCGTCATGGAATTGCTGACTTAGATTCGTCGGATAAAGGTAAGATTTCCTTTATTATCCTTACGTTTGAATAGTCTGGAAGAAAAACGATAAACAACTCTTGAAACTGCATAATATTTTCACGTGTTCTGGTTGTCTGGGCTCATGCCCTCGAGACGATCGTGTCGTTTCAAAACAAGCGATTTATCTTTTCTGCGCCAGTGACTGAATTGGCATTGGTACAGTGGGCCACGTGGTCATGAGAGAAAAGTGCTGAGAAGAGATATTATTTGCTGACAGATCCGTCTACAATTTTTGAGGAAAAAAATCTAAAAGATCGATGAAATGTCATCTTTAAAAGGATAGAGTTGAGCAAAAAGTATATAAAAGAACGTCTATTGTAAAAGAGAGAAAAAAGAAAGGAAATAAAATAATAAAAATTTGACAATAAGACGACAAAGAAGTGTAGCGCGTGCCCTCGATAGACAAGACGTTGTTCGACATTAATTGCACCCGAAAGAATCAACGTCAACGAGTATCAGGAAACAAGGAAGGAAGAAGACTTTCAGAATGCTTGGTCGCGCGACCGACGTCAGATTATTTCATTGCATGACTCTGCAGTTCGGTTCAATCGAGCATGAGAGACGTGGATGCGATTCGATCCAACGATCAGGTAGTCAGTTATATGTTTGATCAAGAGAGAAAAAGAAAATATAGTCACCAAAGAGAGAAATATATTCTCATCAGTCTTATAGGTTTTCAGGGCGGAGAAGCGTCTATCTACCTGCTGGTGACGGTCAGACGCATTCTATAATAATCCATGAGAAGTTCAGAGGCGTACTGGAGTCAGATCGAATGTTGCTGCAGAGAAGACAGAGGAGAATGAAGGCGGAGAAGAGAACGTCGTTACGAGAAGCGAAGAATTAGGAGCTTAGCGTAGGATAGCCTATTATAAGGCTTGGATACATTCACCTAAAGGGATAAAATGCCTTTTTAAGTGCATCAGAATTTTCCTTGAGAATATATTTAAAGAATGAATGTCGTTTTTCAATTTGATAGTGTGACTTTTTTTAATGCATGAATAAACTTTTTTTACAATTTTATTTCTTTTAATGGATATCAATACAGTTAACTCATTTCTCCTTATTAAATTTCATTCAGACAGTTAATTACTATGAATTTTACATATCATCATTATTACTAAAAATCTTATAAATATAATCTTATAAAGAAGTATAAAACTACTGCTAAATAAATTTGACATCAAATAACAGTATATAAATACAAATCAGGCCATAAAACTAACTTACTGAAGAATATTAATTATATTCAATAAAATATTAATAGTAAAAGAATTAATTGTCATCCCAAAAGCAAAACAGAGTCAAATTTAATCATTGGTGTCACAGAACTTAACCATTGATCAATTCTCTTCTTCAATATTTTCTCAAAGAATTCTAAGCACTCAAGATTACAAGATAATTAGTTTAAGTACTTGATTGGAATATAATACACTTTTACGACTAATACATTGACTATAAAATTTGCTAATTTTCGATCAATTTTACGTTATTATTTTATTTTTTTTTAAACTATACCAAAGATTTTATATAATTATAATATGTTAGAAGAAATAGTTGATAAATTTGTTGTTTAAAAAAACTATTTGTAAAACAATCTTTCGATTCTTTGCAAAATTAATTTCATTACAGATGTACGCATGATTGGTCCGAAAGTCTGATTAATTTTATACTCAACAATATAACAAACTTGATCATTAACAATTGTTACTTATCCTTGCAATTAGACTTAGCTTAAGCTAGATGAATTCGAAAAAGCATAGCCTTGTCCGAAACGAAAGACTCTGGGTTTATGTAGAACAATTGATTTTATCTTGATCTCTTCAGAAACTCCAGAATCCAGTAAGTGATCAGAGGTATTGGAGTTGCCTGTAAATAATGGTTTCCAGTGACGCATCATTCTTTTGCGCCAGCATGGAGACTAGAATATAAGCAGGCCTAAAGGCTAGAGAAGAAGAAAGAAGAAGCAAGAAACACTCGTCGTTTTATCGAGCATGTTTACACCGGGTCGAGGGATCTTTTTCGAGGTAGAGTTCTTTGGGGTGTCGATGTCTTGGAAGACCGATTGCCTGCTTGTGCGCGGATAACTCAAGCGCCCGTTCGCGTCAAAACAAAAGTCCCACTGGACCCTTCTCTTTTTCTGTACTCTGATGTAGCAAAAAGTCTCTCAGCTGCTTCGAAGGGATCGGATACCGACTCAAACCATAAACGACCAGGATTGACAATAATTCACAGACCGAAAGAATCAGTATCGAAAATCGCTGATCCGCAGTATCACCAGGAAAAGTATACTCAACGTAGTCTTTCTCTCTTGCTCTCTCTCTTGTTGGTTGGCGTGAGCACGATAAGCGCGGCGCCATAATTCACCCTCTCCCTCTGCTTTCCTCTCACCGCCCTCTCGACTCAGTATAATTACAGGGGTGTATGTAGCAGCACCTATCGTTGCTTTGCAACTGCTACCGTGTTTGCTGCGTCGTTCACGAGCCCAAATCAACGCAGATCAACATACTGATCGGTTTAGACATCGTAAAGTGCAAAAATTCACTTTAACAGAATCAACATAATAAATAATACAAATAGAAATGAGGAAAAATATTTTTTTTCTTTTTGATTCTTTTATACGACAAATGTCCAGATCTCTTCGCGCCTTTTATACGCACAGAGCCGTTCTTTGATTGCTGGGGCGTCGGATAACGACTTCAGTTATGCTCGGTAATGGGATGCTCATGGAATGTTTTTCCTCCGCACTCTGAATGGTCAACCACTCGATACATTTGCATCTCTAATGAGAGACGACAACTGTGTGCTTGAATTTATGATATTGAGCCAATGGCACATTCAGATCATCATCGGATTCAAATTATGTCGTTAAAATTATTTGTTGCTGAAAAATAGAATTGAAAAATAAATGAAAAAATGTTTTAATAATAAATTATATTTTTATTACGAAATAGCCAATAATTTTTTTTTTGTTTATTTATTTGTATGATTATGATCGGTTTAAAAAAAACGATTTTTTTTTCTCCACTATTGACACATAAGAGTATTAATGTGAACACCCAGCTAAACGACGCATCATACAAGTTCCCTGTTAAGTCGGATTTTCTATATATATATTAAATGAAAAATACATGGCTTATATAAAGTAAAAGAGATGTGAAGGAAAAAGATTCTTTAAAAGGTGATACCTTGACGACCCCAACCCTCTAAACCACCGCTTTACACGCAACTTGGCCTGTCAATCATTTGTGGACTCTAGTCACCGTGGAATTTTCCTATAGATTCTCTTGCTTTAAACTTCTTTATTCTTCTTTTATTCTTTTTTCTCTAGAGATCTTTGATATTTTTTCCATCAACGGCGAGACTTTTTGATCATCACATTATTTGAATAACTGAATGGGTAATTTATAAAAAAAAATCTACGATTGTTATCAATAGCAGAATCAATGATGAAAGAAAAATAAAAATACATCAATTTCGTGGAATAGTTTTTATTCATTCACGAGAAATATTTTTCTCAATTGATTATTTATATTGATGCCGGAAAAAGATTATTGCATAATAGTTTTCGTTAAAAAACTTTGTCTCATGTTAATAACATCAAAAATTATTGACCTCTGACTTAGTGACTGTGTCATATATTACTAAAATATAAAAGCAACCAAGAAATATTATGAAGTATATTTTGAATTAATGAAAACAAAATATATCCCGATAGACAAGAGTTGAAATTTGAGCTCAATATGTACATATGTATTACAATATATTGAGCTTCAATTGATGTCGAATTTCAACTCTTGTCTGTCGGGGTACATTTAAGAATATTGTCATCATTACTAATTAATCAAATTATACTTTTTTCAATGATCCATTTTTTTATCATATAAAATTATTCAGTGTTTGATATATATTAAGAAATTTTGTATTAAGTTGAATAGATACAAAATCATGTAATCCGTATTGTGTGGTCTATCGTGTGGCGCCCCCGCACGAGAATAATTGAAATCACAGCCATGTATAATTTTAGATTCCAATTCTACGTAGAAATTTTCAAATTAATAACAGTAAATGCTATGTAACAATAAACTTCAGTTACAATGAAAGTAATTCTAAATATCTGTACGTGAATTTTCAATGTTAATCAATTTTCCCAAATCAATCACTCCATACTCTGGTTCTCTTACCGCTAATTTAAGACTGAAAGAACATTGTAATTGATCCAAATCTTGAATCTAATCGCAGAGAATGTTGTCGCGGAAGCTATTATTTATTCACATGCATGTAGATATACCTATTGAGTAAAGTGACGTGTACATATATACGTTATACATTGGGTTCTAAGACTACATGGACCCTTAAAGCATAGATCTATAGAGGAGAGATGCTAGGAGAGGAAGAGAGAGAAGAGCTGAGGGCTCAGCTGTTTTGGGGCCTAGGCGCTTTACGGTAGGTGCGCGCATGTCGGGCGTAAGGGTGGCTTAATGGGGCGCGGATGTGTGCTCCTGGGGGTGTCGCATTCACCGACGGTGATCGATCACAGGACATCCACCCTTGGCGTCCGTTATAATAGGCAAGCTCCATATAACTCTCTAACATTCGTGCCAGCATAACGCAATCCACTTTCCTTTCCGAGCTTTTCATGCTCCAGCTTTTCTTTCGCCACTTCGCAGTCGTCCATTACCCTAAAATTGTTTCTAAAACTATTGGCTACAGAAACAATGTGGGAGTAGAATTTAATACATTGTAAGCCATTTTTAGCTATATTTCACCATTGCTGTACATATCGGTGAAAAATTTATTTAAAGTAGAAAAACGTATTGTATTTGTTTCATAACATCAACTGAAGATCATTTTTCTTCAATATTGTCATATCATTCAGATAGTTAAATCACTTTAATTTATTAGTATTACACGTAACTATTAGTGTTGATGGAACATATATTTTAAAAATTAAAACAAACTTCGTAACAATTAGTGCAAGGTCAGAATTGAACATAGTATATTGAAACTACATAGACTGAAATCATTTAAAAGTTTCATTAACAACATCTTTTTACTATAGAGTGAAAAAAACCCAAGTAGCTGAGATATAAACTACCGAAAAAAGTAATAAGAAAAAGTGAGCATTTAAATGATCCTGGAAGCATTGTTTGGATCGTCGGATCATCGACAAGCGCCTAAATGTAATTTCACGCGGTTGATTAAGGACGTGGTAACGAGCGAGCCGTGAAATTTTCGAATTCTTGTATCAAATCACTTTTGGAACAATGAAATAACAAAATGGCCCGTCTTGATGATGGCAATCCCGGGAAATTTAGCGGATCGTGAGAGCGAGTTGTCCGATGAAGACTAAGCATTTGGGTCGTAAAAGTTATTTCCCCTCAATTTAAAATTGTCTGTTGAAATTCCAATCAACACACAGAGTAGCAGCTATCCGGTTTGTTTCTTTCTCACGCTTAACATCTTATACAACAAACGACGAATAAAATAAATACATTTTATCATTCAAATAAACTTTACTCTAATCAGGTATCCATGTGATACCGTGTGTGGTGTGCATTTTGCTGGAGAACATAGGTAATTAAACACTTTTAATCGGCTTGCGAGTGGTTAAAGAATATCACGATAGCAATAAGAGTTCATGTACCTTGTCTCGGGCTACATAAATAGCTTAAGAATATAGTTCAAACTGCAAGAGGCTGGGCAAAGTATACTGCAGTGATTCCTGCGGTGGTATTATGTACTCAGCTTGTCATATACACCCCTATATGTAATGTTATTATATTGTGCCACCGAATATCCCGTGCTCGCGTCCCGTTAAAGCTTGATGCGTGTACATAATCGCGTGCCGGCGCAAAATCTCAGTGAATGCCAAGCAAATTTAAACGCACATGCATACATATAGGCCTATCATCCATCCTATAATTTTTCAAGTACAACGGTACAGTGAGAAAATATTCAGATGCTATAAAAAATAGAATGATGAAGAGCAGGATTTCATTTATCCAGTACATGAAAAATAGTTCAAGTTAACATTGGAATTCATGAAATTTTATTAAAAAAGTGAATAATTATAATCATGAACTGTTGAATTGAAAATAATTAATTTCATTTAGAATTTTTAAACCAAAAAGGCATTTTAATTTTGTAAACAATTTTTAATATTATTAAAGAAGATATTTTACTTAGCGTTAAACGGATACCAATACTTAGTATTTTTGTGCTTAAAGGGGTATTAAGAACAGTTTTTTCTAATGAGATTTGACAGATAAAATTAAGAATTTCGAGAACTCATTACTAAATTCAATGTTTTTCACAGAAAAATATTTTAATTGTATATGTACCGCCGGATTAAAGGATTAAGTTGATTAGTTGAATATTAACATACTCATTAGCAACAAAAGGATTTTCATTATGTATTTTAGAATTTTTGTTTTGAAGTTTAAGTTATATTATATAAAAGTTAACTCAAAGTAATTAAATTACCCAAGGTTCGCTTGAAGTCATTTTAGTTTAAAACGTTTCAACATTTACCTGAAATACCATACTGCTTATGTATTTATATCTATATTTGTGTATTTATTTATAGACCCATATAGTGTTTTCTGTCTGGTCGTATTTTGTTAGAATGCTGAATATACAAGAAATAGACACAACGATCTGATTTATGTCGAATAACAAGGTTTATTATAAGTGTCTGGGCAGTTTAAATTTTCTCATCCTGCAGCAGGCAAGTGACTTTCATCAGGTAAAGAACCTCAAAGTTAAACACACTAAGTTAAGGACAATAGTAGTTGTAGATGCCTACGAATTGCTGAACACAGAGGGTCATTGAATTAATCCAACTCTGTCATAAAATGCAGAAGTTGATTATCAGTTGTGAAAGAAAGCAAAATAGGCATTTAGGTCAGTGGTTTGTCATATATAACTATAGTTTTAACATTATACAATTGTCCAGAAGCATGCATAAGATGTATATCTTCAGAAGGGCCAGGTAATCTTTTGTATATTGTCTAAATCTTTACTGACGTCATTAACTTTACTAAGAACTCATTGACCATTAATTTATGTGTCTATTGATATTTATATATTTATGGGGCAAGATTATAGTAAAGCAATGCTAGTAAATAATCATTGATAGAAAGATATTTTTTTCTGTTTCTCGATGCTAAAAATATTTTTAGATGCTCGAACGATTATTCAGTTGTTTTTATTATTAAAAATAAAATGAATTGGCTTTTCACATCAGAATAAAACGACTTGTACAAAAAAAAATTGTTTTCACTTTTTTTTTATTGTCGTGTACTTGACAAAATTGAAAAATATTACATAAGTTTTGTTGAAGTGACATGTTGAGATCTTATTTGACAATTTTTAATCAATATAATGTATAAATAAAAGACAACAGATGAAGTATACGATAATTGACAATCCTTCATGATGTAGGCATTGATACTTTTGCCCCTCCGTTATGTTTCTGTTCGGATGTTGGGTAACGTAACTCACCCCTAAGCCGCCCCTTGACTCCCTAGCAGGGTGCCTTTCGCTTGCTGAGCGATGCTATTACTCACCCAACACCGAATACCATTCAAAGTTCAAAACCGCACGTTCGCGACCCAATTCTCGTCCCGAGTCAGCTGTTTCATCTATCCTAGCACTGAACAGCACTCATCATAGTTGTGCGGGATATATTATGTCGAAATTCGTGACAGCCGATATGAATTAGACAATGTTGGATGAAGCTGTGAAAGCGATGTTCCATACAACAGCAATAATATTACAAGTATATACATTTCTCATAAATAAAATGACAAAAAATACATTGGGAAGAAAACAAATAATTGAGACATCGACTCGTCCGACGGACTTGTGGAACCCTTTTGCTTTTACACTGTTATTCACGGAACACTTATTTAAATTTTCTTGTCGAAATACTTATCCATTTATTTTGTATCAGACTCTTTGTTTGAAAAAAAAACCAATGTTAGAATTTTCCATATTAAAGTAGTAAAGGAAAATTGTGCTGAGTAAAAGTCGAGCGGGAAAACGTCAGACGGCAGAGGAGAAGAGTCAGCAGAGAGAAGTTAGCTGTAGCTGGTAGCGCGCGCGAAGCAGCCAGCGGCAGTGCGAGTGTTGCTAGAACGTAGAGAGGGAGAAGAGAAAAAGAAAGACAGGCCAGAATTATTAGTGAAAGGTGGGGATAGCGAATCAACAAGCAAGATGGAGAGAGAAGGTATTGGAGAAGTGGGAGAAAGACGAAAATAGGTGGGGAATAGCGATCGCGAATCAGTAAGAAGGAGGGAGAGACCAGATCTACATTCAGCTGAAGAGAGATAAATATAGTGGAGAGTGAGAAAGAGGGAGCAAGTGTTGTCTGTGTTAGTGTAACGATGGCGGAGGTGCGGTGATGCTCAAAGTTACCGCTTACAGCGCCACAATCAGCAGGCGGAGCTACAATGCATTGGTTGTACGCAGAGGGCGTGTCCATTGAACCTCCCACTCTCAGCCTGTGTTCCACGGTGATTGACAGTTGGCGAACGACTGCGGACGGCGCAGGATCTAAACGCTAGGCGCTTGCACGCTCGCTCGCTCCTTCGGTTGTTCGACGGCGTATAGTCATACGCCTGGTGTGACTTTTTCTTGGAGAAGTACACGCGCATCATTTTACCTGTCCGTATCCCGTTTTGCAAACCGCGTTCTCATATACTGTGGTATACATGCGATTGTCGGACGTCTGACAGTTCAGTACGAACGATTAAGTATTTCAATACGCAGCACGCGATTATCGGAGTGTTCATCATAGACACCGACTACAAAACATAAGTCCTTTCCCGCGGTTTTACGACTATTCTGGTCATTCCTGCTACGATCGTGCGCGAATTGCAGGAGTATTATTACTGTGTTTGATCAATTGACGGATTTATTTCTGAAATATACACTTATTTCTAAAAATATTTGGTCGTAAAATTTTCCAAGACTCAACATCTTACTGGAATATACCTACATATACGTATTACAATATACATTTATATACACATTGAAAAATAAGGACATCAAAGTGATCGAATTATTGTGTTTGTATTTTGAAGAGAAATTGTAGTAATTTCTCATCACAACGATCCTCGTGTTCAGCCGGCTACTTGCAGCCGTATTCCCCCACCATCTCGACCACTATAGCGGCAATCCTATAGTCCCCCTTATGTTATACCGAGGATGTATATCTCGTGCACAGTGACATCGTGATCTTTGGTGAATAAGTGAGATTTTACTTCGGTCAATTTATTAATGTTTTTTGCCAATTCCGTTTGACAAGTCTTGAACGGTGAAGTGCGCTAATAAGTTTGATATCGGGTGACGTAAATGCTTGAAAAATAATATATATTTTAATTGTGTCAAAGTAATCAACAAGTAACCGTTTAAATAATAGTGTCGTAAAATTATTTGGATGCTCTAATGCCGTGGCTTTGAAAAGCATTACAAGAAGTTAAGAAATTTTATACCACTGGACACGAAATCAAGAAAAAAACAAAAGATGAGGAAGCAAGGGAATTCCAGTTACTTGTGCATAACGCATTGCTGACGTTGACGGCTCTCTTAATCAACTTCTTGGGTTTGTACTCAAAGGAGGGAAAAGAGCAGCTTTAAAGTGAGGGCGGACGTCCACCCTGCGAAGATCTCTTTCAAGATCATCGCCGTCGCGCCCGTTGTTGCTGCTTCCTTCTTTCAAGATCATTGTGTGCTCCTTTGTGAACACCTCTATACTCAACGTTTTTCATTCCTGTGGAGCTTTTATAGAAAATCAAAAACGTAGGGAAAAATTTTAAGTGTGCAGAAAGGAAAAAAGTGGTTTGGTGGAGAGTGTGAAGTGAGACTCGTCGTTTATTGTGGGAAAATATAGCCGCTACGGTGGCTCAGCACGCAGAGTTCCCCGGCGCGGCCAGGGCGTTCATGGCGCAGCCAAGGGTACGTGTGCTCTTATATGTTTACTTAGAAAATTTCATCGAAATTCTATTGATGAATCTCTCAATCGTAAACCAAAATTTATTTTTACTTTCAAGTGTTCAAGCTCTTGCGTCATCGATATTTATCAGTTCTTTTATCACATCCGGAACGCTCAGATTAGTCTGAATATTTTTTCAAACCTAGCGGAGTGAGTCAAGCAACACAATCTTACATTGCCGACGGATAACTAAATGCTTTGCATATGTTTACAGTGTGAATTCTCTTACTTAATTGCAATGTTTACCCTTCATACAGATACACTATTAGTTAGCTTTCAATTCACAAAAAATGTTAAGTTCGTTAAATTTTATTTTTATCGAATAGAGATTGGTAATGATCAATGAAAGTTAAATTAGTCGAAATTTGTTACATAAACAAAAGTACTCGTAGTCACAGATAATTAGATTAAGATTTCCCAGTATTTACATAGAGTGTTTTGAATATTATTGTTTCCTAAATCAATAGAGAATAGTTGATTACTTTTATTTTCATACACACTTTTCCTATACTATAAATTAACATGGCCAATATTAAATTACGCTGCACGCGGTTCATGTTCAATTGTATAATTTATTGTTGTAAAGGTGAAATTTCAAAACTTTTTGAAAAAAACTGATGCAAATACTCAAAAAGAATTGAAAAAAAAATTAAAAACTTACTGTGGTCTTATATTTTTGTTATTCTAATTCAATAAGAAATTGGAAAACAAAACACAATCGGACTAAGTATTATTCAATTTTTAAAATACAATTGATTAAAAAAAATATATAACAATGTATCTTAGAATAAATATTAATGTAAAAAATGTCTGAAATGGTGGTCAAAAATTTCTAATTCCTAGTTTATATACTTATAAATATAATTCTAAATTATCATAGACAAACAACAAGTTAGTATTTAGATCTAGAAGTAGACATAATTTGTGCATTTATAGTGTGATATAACAAAAAATTACGGAAAATTGAAAAATTTCTAATAAACTTTAATGAAAAAGTGAAATTTACTTTATAATATTAAACGAATTTAGTGAAATTTGAATTAATTGTTTCTAAATACAAATATTTAATTGACCAATTTTGATAATAATTCTTCAACTTATTAGAGAACTTTAGTAATTTGAATTCTTTCATTTTTTTTGTTTATCAAATTTTTACGCATTCATAGTTGCTTAATGCAAATTTTATTGAAATTAATTTTTCAAGATATGTGTTATTGATTTATGTAGAGCAGAAATGTAGGCAACAAATGCTATACGCAAAAAAAAAATTTATTTTTGTATTGGCAAAAAATTGATATATTCCAAAAAATAGTTAATAACATAAAGCTTATGTATCTGTCAATATTGGATGCACATTTAATTATCGAAGGTGGTCATCGTACCTTTCAATAATTTTTTTCAACAATTTTTCGACATAATTTTGAAATTTTTTCCCCTATCTATTGATATAACAAAAAGCACTTATACTTTTTAACTTATAATCGAAAGCTTAGAAATACGAGCTACTCTCTTTAATGATTAAAATTTCAAAAATCATTCATTTATAAGCCGTCGCATCGTGAAAGTACAAAGCATAAACTTGTTTTTGTGATAGTTATTTAAAGTTATATTTCTGCAATTTATGATGAACAAAATGATTACCTGGTTAACTAGTGTGTCGTAATGGTAATTTCATAAACGTGTGATGACGGGAAAAATGTGACAGAGCGTGATATCAGTCGCGCACAATGTGATAAAAAAATTTACACGAAATTACATTTATCGCGATCAATGATAAGACAAATCTAACGAAAAAGGTGAGTCGGAAAATATAGAAGCTATTAACTAATAAAAAACACTAGTCTGTAGAAGCTGCAGATTGATATTTTTAACAAAAAATTCTTAAGTGTTGGAAAGTTATTTCATATATAAAGAAATAGTGCCAAGTTCGATCATTACTATTTTAAAGTAATTAATATTTACATGGTGAAAAACAATTAATGGTCTTTTAAATTTGAAAATTATAGTGACAATCAAAGGCCAATAAATAATTTACAGTATAACTTATTATTCTGAGTGAAGTTAAAAAAATATCACATATACCGTATAACTCAAATTCAACAATCAGAAGTGATGAATTAGAGAAATTGTGTGCCTATTAAATTATATTATTTATAACAATACGTTAATTGAACATTAAATAATGGATTGATAAGTGAAAAAGTTAACGAATTAAAAAAATACATTTTATTAATCAGATAGGGGTGACTAAATGTGCGGTGAAAAAAATCAAATTAATAAAATTTATGTTGTCGATATAAAAAAAATTACCACAAGTCAGTTTTTAATGTCATCATGACATTTTTTTATACATTTCTTTACAATATTGGATCATTATTTGATTCTCACTTATTTTGTAGCTGTTCGCCAGATAGTTGTGTTCGTAATTGTGTATCAATATTCTGACAGTTCATAATGTTGAGAAAAGAATAATTCTGTCAAAAAGTGTGTCTTGTAAGCATTGTAAGCGATAAAATAAAAAGGTGATGAAAATTTGGCCTAGTCTGAGAGATAACTACGATCAATGAGGTCGTAAATCACACAGAACACAGTCTGTCTACCAAATTTATGTCGAGTTCGATCGAAGTCTGGAATTGAAGTTCTAAAATAATTATCAACTTATTAGATTATTACAATATTGGTAGTAAAATTTAACTTTCTATTTATATCTTTTATTTCAATTTTTCTATCATGAAAATATCTTTCAACACGTTATTCTTTTTCATAATTTACAATAAATTATAATAAATATAAATTATTTTTTTTTGCAACATTTTATTTTTTTTTAGGAACATGATTATTAAAAACATAAGAATTCATTACTCATTATTTTTGTAGTAGAATCGTTATAAAAAAAAAATTTAATGACTACGAATAATCTCTTCTGAACTGTCAATCTTGGAGTTAGATGCGTGAAAACATAAGTACAAAATGAATTGAATACGAAAGAGATAATCATAATTATGATTAAAGCTATTATTCCTACCATAACTTACAAATTTCATTATATGAAAGGAAAATTTTTTTATAAAAATGAATTTTAGAAAATTGAATAATTACTACTATCATTTTTTATATAGTGGTAGAATGAGCTACTAGTAAATAATAAACATAAACATAATAATAAAAGTAATGATATATTAAAATAATGGTTATGATAATGAATATTATTATATTAGTTCTCATAATAATTTTAAAGATTAAAAATTTCACACTACTTATTTTGCATTAAACTTTTAGAAGTAATAAATACTTAAAATACCGTTGGAAAATATTAAAGAATTTAGTGTGTTGTGTCGTGTGTATTATACTTAGAGTTATTTGCGGTTAGTGTAGTCGTGCGTGTTTGAATCTCGCGTGCGAGTCGATTCTCCGTAAAACCAAAAACCGAGCGAGGCAGCGAACATCAAAAAATGTATATAGCCCGAAGGGAGATGATCGCTGCTAAAAGTTGAAAATAAAAGTCGTGCAGCGGAAACAGAAACGGTAGAACAACAGGATAGTGATGCGGTGCAAACGTGATGAGAGTTCGGGACACGTGACAGGTCGATGTGAAACAACTTCCTTGGATATAGTTATTGGCGGAAACTTTCATTCTCTTAAGAAACGTCACCAAGATCTATGTGTTTTCCAAATGTCGGCATCAATCAGACTAGCTCTAGGAACTATTTAAAAATAACTATTTTTTTTCTCCATGTTTAAGTTGAGAAAGGCGCTTTTTCTATTTCATCAGCCGCATTCGTGCTTACATGCAACACTAGGAGATCTCATATTCAAGTTTACCCTCATTCTCCGTTAGAAAAATAGTAATTCTTCTCTATTTGGATATTAAAATAAAAGTATTTAGTTTTCTCAACACCTGGAAATACTCAGGAGTCATCTTACATGCAATTCGTTGGTCCATCAAGCTTCGTTTTGTTATTTATGCTTCATCTATTTTAAATATATATGTTAAATTTTTAATGTCATATCGTAGAATATTTAAAATTTAAACGTAAAATATTTCTTTAAAATGATTACATTGATAGAGGAGTTATCAAATCACTTTAATGTATAATCAATAATATTTGATATTTTGGAATGTAATGAATGTTTATTGTTTTCTTTTTTAATCAATTAAGATGAGTGATCTCTAATCAATAATAGTAATATCAACATTTTATGATAGCTATGTCATCGATATACTTTAAAATATTGTTTGACTATACAGAAGCTTGATAATTATCAAATAAAACATTTTTTGTTATACATTTTTTTATTTATTAAATTTTCAATATTTATGATTGCTACGAAAAAATGTTTTATATAATTTATTTTTTCAAAACTTAAAAGCAAAATAAATTCAATTCTATATAAATTTAATTGTTTTAACAATAGTTAAATACATTATTAAATGAATAAATAAAACGAAATATATTTACTGCTGATTTTAAATGGTTAACAAATTGAATCATTTTTAAAAGCTTGACAATTCTCTGAGTAAGTCGTTGTAAATAAAAGTGAAGTTGAATTTAGTTCAATCTTCTTTACTTTGTCGTTTATTTAAATATTCCACTACAGCTATCTAAATAAAATATCTTCGTAGCAGTGACCGTATGAAGTGTATCGCATTATAACTTCTTTATGCTTCTTACGTAAAAAAATTTTAAATTTATTCTTCAACTTCATATGAGGAAAAATAGTATTATTCTTACTATATTATTAAATTACTAATTAAATGTACTATGTGTATTCATATAAAATAATCTTGGTAACTTGAATTCGTAAATAAATCAATTAGAGTTTATAAGTAAAAGGTTGATTACGATAGTATTAGGTGTTGTCATAACCAGAATTCAAAACGATAATTAACATCACGCGACTATCAGAATATTCCCGCATCTATGTTCTATGTCTATCTGCTAATGTTATATATGAAAATTTACATATATCTGACCACAATCGATGTGATACTACATATTATAATTAGAGCGATAAATTGTTTTGTGATTTGTTTCCTGTATTATGTATTAGAATCTGAACTTTTAGGCTATTGACATAGTGATATTTTGCATAATTTAACTAGTGAAATGACATAGAATCTGATATTTATTATTACTATAATATTTCAATTACTTTATTATAAATAATAGCAATTTGGACATTGGATATTTAAAAAATTACTCAAAATTGTTTGATTTTTTTTATACACTTTAAATTCGTCATTGATATAACAGAAACAATTGAAATAGCTATGACTTAAGTTGAACACTTTTTAGTAGTTCACAAAGTTTAATTTTTTTTGAGGTTGAATATAAATTATTCGTTAAATGTTTCACTTTAGAACGCTCTGAAGCAATAAATTATTTAATAGACAATATTGTGATAAAATGTGAATAAACTTCCTTTTAGCTAATAATATATCCGATAGAAAATTCGTTTTATGTCAAGGATATAAGCACATATAATTTTTATATGTCTGACCACCTGTAGGTTTCAAACAATGAGACAGGAAAAGAGCTTCGTACGAGTGTTGTTTTTCTCGCGTAGCTAAAATACATATCATTAATTTCGTTCTTTGGGTGTTGAGTGTATGACGTTGAGGTTCGTTGTGTTCTGTGACCCACTTCGTACGACATTCACGTGCACCACACGTAATAATATCGACTCGAGTGGTCATTTATGACGAACGTGAACTGTCATTATCATCACCGTCTGTCGCCCCATGAACTTTGCCCTACTGAAATGCTGGCTGCTATTCTGCAGTGTATCAATGTGTGAAGTGTTGGCTTGATTGACTAATTTGCTAAAAAAAAATTCTCCTATTTCATTAATTTATTATTTTATCGATATGGACGAATTAAACATTCTTTAATAAATGTTTGATAAATAATTTGCAGTATGATGATGGCGGGCTGCATGGGAGTTACCTGGAGGGTGGTGGCGGAGGGGGAGCAGGATTATATGATCCACACGGGAGCGCTAGAGGTGTTCCAGGTCTCCACCACAGTCCACACATGGGAATGGGACCAGCCCACCCTCAATATCCACCACCTCCGCCTCAACCACCACAACACGTTCTCGCGGCAGCAGCAGCGGCTGCCGCGTCTGCAGTTCCTGATGTTCACAAACGTGACAAAGACGCCATTTATGGGTAAGTCATGTAATTTTGCATTTCCGTCTGTCACTAGTGATACATAAATTATTATTAGTCATGTGTAATGTATGCATAGAGTCCTGTCCGACAGATAGAATTTACTTCCGTAGCTGGATAAAGCCAATCATTGGCTCATTCTATTTATTATTTACTTGCAATTGTATTGTGTTAATTTGTAGTTATAGTTAGGGTTAAATTTATTAAAAACTCATTTAAAAAAAAATACTGCAGGTGTTTATTTAAAAAGGTTTTTCATCGAATGAATAATATCGTGATAAAGGTAATAAATGAAATTGTAAAGTTTAATTCGTTAACGAAGTACCATAAAGATAATGAGAAGACGCAAGCTGACGCGGTAGCAGTGATTTTAAATGCAATAATTAATTCTTTAGCGCGCGTTAATTGACTTTTTTATTCTTGTGCGCGAGAGCGGGTAAATGTCATGATAGAGACATCGAGTGGCACGATGGTGTGTGATCCCACAGAGCCCTCACTTGTTCGAGGTGGGTTTTCTAATAAGGCATTTCCCCATAGACTGTGCATTGGGTTAATTAAAAAATTGCACAAGAAATAAAAACATTCCAACTTAAATAAAGATAAAAACACCCAAAGGGGCATCGCGTCCGGCGATCTGCATCGAACCGTCGATCGACTTCTGATAAATTAATTTTTTAATTAAAATTCCTACTTGTTTGTGGTTGAATATATTGTATAGCCACGATGCGTAATTGAGAGGCTACCGGTGGCCGCGTGTAAGTTCAGAGAAGGGCAAAATCGAGTGCGAGCTGCACCTGGCGAGAGAACTTGATGCACATCAGAAAAGTCTCCTTCTTATTCTTCTCCTTCGTCTCTCGGTGTACTTCTGATACGTCGAGATTTTCAGCGCGTACACGAAAACAAACTATTATGGAATTATTGCGAATAGTTCTTTTACGGTGTGTTGTCGTGGATACAACATTATGATTTATCGTCACTGAATGCCTCCATTTTTGTTACCCGAAAACAGGAGCTTATTATTTTTAGAGCTACCCTACAATTTGTCTTCTCGTCGTGTGCCTCGTCCAGTCGCCTTTGATTTTTCTGGAATGCCCGAATTTTTTGATTCTCATCTCTTCTTCCTTCTCGCGTAATTTATCCTAAAAACCCATCTTGACCGGTTTCTCATCTCATTGAAAAATCAGTTCCACACGTAAATTTCTCATTTTTTTACACTGAAATAATATTAATTTTATTTCATATTAAATTTTATTATTAAACTTTTGAATTCTTTTGATTCTCCATAAAATTCAAATACAATGTTTTTTTTCTGATGGCAAGAATGTGTCAAATAAATTTGATTTTTTTTTAATTAATCGTAATGTTTAGAATGATAGGGGCTAAAATGTACACGATTAAGTGTAGGTGCATGCAAAAAATCAGTGATGAATAAACAAGGTGTCAGAATGATTTGACCGCAAAGGTAATGATATGATTGGCCGTTGAATGTTGTTTGGGGAATGATGCGGTTTTGTGGTTTCCTCTAAATTCTGTCGTCCCTCTCAATTCCATCCATTGGCTTTTTCATCGAGTATTTTGTATTCACTAACTATTTTGCTGCTATACAAAATTTCATCGAGAAATCACCGTGAAGCCACGAGGCACCCGAGCGAATCAATGATTCCAGCGTATTCATTGTTGGACAAAAGATATAAATTTGCGAGTCAGACAGCCAAAGTCACGAGAAGAATGATCTCGTGAAATAAAAGAACAAAAAATACATAAATGTTTTCTCTCGGTACAAACTGCACGAGCCTTATCAATTATCTCGCGGGCATGGACCGATACCTCCATGCCACAAAGTCAGGGAAAGATAAAAAATTTGCCGCGAGGCGTTAAAAAGAATAACAAAGATCAGACGAGATTTACTTTATTTCATTTTAAACATTAATAATTATAATTAATTGAGAGGTTAGTATTAAAAAAAAACGGTTAGTGCAATTCATCAACAATTAATAGAGGCTCAGTAATTAGCAGCCATTACTAATTACAAATAATATACTAATAAAAATTAATCATTCAGTTTCATCTATATTTTTATTTAAAAAGATAATATAAAACGATAATCAACAAATTCATCAATTGATAGCCTCCTACTTTTCCTTTACTTTATTGATCGGTTTAATAAATCTTTTGAAATTTGAATAGAAATCAAAAATATATTTCGTAAAAGTAATATCTTTTTCTCTCTTTAATAAAAGCAACCTAACGTTTTTTTTGTAGATTTATTTCTACTACCTTATTTTGTTTTATTGCTCAAAAGTAGAGTTCATAGGGCCGTTCTTCGCCACGTCAATTTGTTGACATTCGTTCCGAATTGTTTTATGCCTTGCCACGTCCCTTGCTACTATGAACACACATTAGTACCGTACGTAATAGTTGACCTCCACATACAAGTATTAGCAAAAAAATTCATTCATAGGTTAAAACATTATGGCATTAAATAAACTATCATTATAAAATTGTTTATAAACTAATTATTTAACATCTATATATCTATTGTACATTTTATATTTGTTCATTAAAATGATTGATTAGGTTCATAATCTTAAGGTCGTTGCACTGATGTTATGAATCAAGTTATGTTGGAGAACAAACCCTGAACATGATGACTGTGTTGCATCGAGCTAATCTTATCTTATCCCAATCCTCTGGGGTCGGTTTTTACTGTCGTATTCGATTCTATATTTACCTACAACGAATTTATTTTTTATTTTTTTTGATAATATATTATTTTAAATGCGAAATAAAATGAGAATTTTGAAGAATTAAAATCATGAAAAACACGGATTTAGACATGCGAGAGTTCAACTTTATAGGCATCAATGGATCTTATTATAAGTAGAAGAGGGAAAAGATATTTTCTTAAAATTCTTTTTTTAAAATTTTTTTTTGTTAAGGCTCTTGAGATGAACACTGAGAATGTTAGGTCAGAGTACCGAACGATAAACAGCTGCCACTAGCGTGGCCAAGCGGCTTCCGTCGGACCGTACGAGGCCTTTACTCTATTCTCGACAAGTTTAAGACAGAAAAAAAGGCAAAGAAGCTCTCGTCGTTTTTCGTTCAGAGGCTTCACGCTGGATTTCGTTTTTTACGCGATGCTTGTCCGCAAGTTTAATCGTATCTGCTTTAACCTTGGACACAAATAAAATCAAAATAGTTCTTTTTTCATAAAAACAGAGAAATATTATTTTATACTTTTTTTTTGTAAATTAAGCATATATTAAATAATTATTTATTTTTATAAGGATTGAGTTTTTGTGAGTATTTCATTAATGTTATTGTTTGTTATACTTTTCAGACATCCATTGTTTCCATTACTCGCACTAATATTCGAAAAATGTGAGTTAGCAACGTGCACACCACGAGAACCAGGAGTTGCGGGTGGCGATGTTTGCTCGTCTGAAAGTTTTAATGAGGATATTGCAGTCTTTTCCAAACAGGTAAGACCTTTTTTTAATCGAAAATGAATATCCTTATTGTTCTATGTTAACATCAATTATTCAAAAATAATTTTGTACATTTTTTCTTTTTCATAAATGATTATTCAACTAGAAATAATGATTGATGAAAAATTTGGAGTATCTAATCAAAGATCGTTTTAAAAAATTTTATTTTTAATTAGTACTTGAAAAGTTGAGTTTAAGATACTTCAATAAGTTGATGAATAAATGATGTTTGCGACGAAACATGAAACTATGTTCAATGCTGTAGAGCGTGGAGACGCGCCCCATGGGCGTCTCGACGCTACTTCCTGTCGTCGTGGTCTCTAAGAAATATCGCCAGAGTGCTTTGCATTGGGAATAATAGTCGTCAAATTAAAATAGATTTTACCATTTATTTTTTGTTTTTACTTTTCTTTTCTCCTAAAATAATATACGCTTTGAAAACTATTTTTCGATTTTTCCTGACAGCCTAGGACTCAGGAGAGTCCTGCAAACGTTGTATAGTCAAAAAAATACTTTCTCTTTCGTATTTTCATTTTTCTCCATCTCACACATGAGATCTCTGGCTCCAAAGTTTTCTATAAGCCCAACTCTCGAGGTGCTCCCCAAGGACACGTAGGTAACTCGAGCTCTTCATCGTGGTTTTAGACTCTTTTAATACGTACCATTTTACCATCTACATTCCGCTACGCACACGTGTCTATCAGTCGTAAGCATAGTTATACTCAGAAAATCGGTTAGGGGGTTTTTAAATATTTCTTTACATTGAAATCGCACATGTTATTTTCAACCGTTGAGATTTTTTTGTCTATCTAGCACTATTATATTTATATAATTTTATTAAATTAATTGTTAATAAATTAAACAATTTGTGTATTATTTAAAAATATTAGGTGAATTAGCTGCTTTATTAATTAAATAAAAAAAACTATTCAATTAAAAATTATTCTACATTTTAATTTTTCATTCGCTATGAATGATTAAAATCTCAATTCTGTCAAAACAAAATGAAAAAATCAAATAACATTAAAGAACAAAAGAACCAGTGATAAAATAAATTTTTTTAATGACTGTGATTAAGTAATTAATGTTGAAAAAAATTCAATATAAAAGTGTAATTATGATTGTATAGATGAGATGTAAACGGTTGTAAGGCGGTAATACAGGTAGCAAACTTTATTCTAAAAGTAGTCATGATATATATCATGATAACGATAAGAGAGATTATTTTGGCTCCAACGATCATAGAATAGGGGATAAAGAGCTAGAAAGTCATAAAGAAGATTATTATTTTTTTGTCTAATAATAAATACAGCAAATATGCTGAAAATTTCGAAATTCTCTGGTGACGAAGTTTTAAGGGTCTATTTCAACAGCATCATAATACTGAGAGTTCAATGGGTTCATAAGAACATCTTTGTACGGTCTTTCTTCATTTTTTTTTTCTTTCTTTTTTTAACGAAGCAGACAGGTAGAAAATTCTCGTCAAAGGGTTCTACTCTTCAGCCATCTTCAGCCTTGGGGATCGGTCTCGATTCTACCAACCGGTACCAGTGATGCCACGTCACGCTACGCCTCTTGAGATTGCGTTACCAAGTACATATTTTGCGTGCATACTGTTGTCGTCGCGAAACAACACAACATAACGCCCGGGTCCGTGTCTGTAATTGCAGTGAGTCCGTCGATACTATACGACATGTACACGTGGCATTTGACCCCAGAGTAATTTATGGCTGCAAAGCTATTCTCTCTTCTCTCAAGTCTACTGATGATGAATTGCTGGGTGGTTAAATATAAGTTTCATTCTAATGTACCACAACATTGTCAGTCTCGCGCAATCAATTTGTCAGTTATTTATAAATATGTAAGTACGTATAATACAATTATTAATATTACCAACATAAAACAGTTCATTATATTATACTCAGTCGTATTTAATCTGTATCATTCATATATTTGTATCAGCATTAAGAATAAAATCAATTATTACATTATTTCTTTCTTTTGATTGTCAGTTTCTTCAAAAATCAATCTATTAAATATGCATTGCTTTGAGCTACTATTTGATTCTCGTTATTAAATTTTAATAAAAAATTCAAATTTGATGGAAAATGTTCAAAAATTATTCAATTGTCGATTGAAATATTCAGAAATCAATATCTATGGTCGTCTTGACATTTAACGAGATTTAAACAATTATCGTTAGTTAAAAATTAAGAAATTACAATTTTCATCACATAGAAATTTGTTTTATAAAGCCAGTTGAGACATATACTTGGCAAAACAATTTACTGATATTCATTAATAATAGTTTTGGTGGTATTCTTCAATAGATGAAATACTAATAATATTGATGTATGTATTTGGACATATTGATGATTAATTAATACACAAATTACTTTTGACAACATTAAAGTAAATAAATAAATAAAAAATTTCTATGTGGTATTTTTTTTGGATACCACTAAGCTTCCACATCATTATCATCATCATCAGTGCACGATAGCAACACGGTAGAGCCCTAAAATTGACAAAAGGCCACATAAGATTATTCGATGCATTTCATGTTCAGGTATTATAGGTTCGTATGTGATGCGCAGTATGTAAGGATGACGAGGGAAGAGGGAGAATTTGTGAACGGCTGGAAGGGCGCTGCTCATTTTATGCCATTGTAAATTGATCTATTCAATGGGCCTGCCATTATCCCCCACGGGTCTTCAGTCTCAATGCTATCGATTTGAAGCAAAATGCAGGAGGCCTTTGGAGCCACTTGGTGCATCGTGGCGTGTCTAAAACGTGCCACGGGTATATCCTGCTGAGTCCAGTGGTTCATTGTTGCGGCCCTTTTTTCTGTTCACTCTGTTACCTTCTGTCTCGTACTCGCCTTTTATCTCCTCGCGACTTGTACCTGAGATGCGCGTTTTACTTTTGCTACGGCCTCACCGCAGGACTCTGAAACCAGTAAAACGTTGAAGAGAGCAACCCTGTCTTGTTTCTATACATCTTCAATTTTTTCCCATTCGACTAATAAGATAGGACAAGTTTAATATTACTTTTTTTATTTACAGTGTTGTGATGTACATTTTGTTTTTTTGTAAAGGTTGATGCTCTCAAGTTTGTCACCCTTAAATTGGTAACCCTGACAACACATTGTTGCAATGACTGATCCGGAAGTTATATCCGTTTATATCTCCATCGCGCTCACTCTACCTGGTGTAGTTGCCCTCTTACCTCCTGATGCCGTACCGTTGGGATTTATTGGCGCAATTAGAATGCACCTCAGGGGCATTAAACCCTCGTAAAACGTTGAAGATCAAAGAACACAAGGAACCAGATGTTACGCGTGACTCAATTAACTTGCACGCGTTGATTTTATACTTATTCATTTAACTCGCGTTTGTTTAAATTATTTATTAGATACTTATTTCTTTTTTTTGTTTGTCGCTCATCTTAGTAAGTGGTGGTCTTACTTTAAGACGTCATGTTGGTTTAATATAGCCAACAGGCTAAGAGTGAAAGTATAACTAAACGTAGTTGTGTTATAATCATGTATTCACATATTTGGTTATATGCATTTTGGATCCTGATGGTAAGAATGATGTGACCTAAGCGGCGTCTCTCACTGATTTCGTTTGTCTTGTTTTTCGATGTAAGACAAAGAAAAATTTAAATATTCGCGACATTTTATTATCATAATCTTGATAAGAGCAACAACGTCTTTTTCTTAGTTTCTCCTTCACATGTAAAGTACCCATGTAACAAAAGAAATTTTCTACGGAATTCTAAAAGAGTCCCGTTTCGAAAATGTTTTGCTGGTGAGACGTAGGAGAATTCCGTAGGAACACTAGAAGAATGTTATGAGAATTTCGAAAAAATATTTTTCTATCCAATTTTCTTGTTTTATATACTGATGACATTGATTCTCATTTACTTTTATCTTGAATTATGTAGATAAACACTTATCTGAATTTTCACTTTTACACTGAATAACTTTTTTTTATATGAAATGACACTTCGAAAGGATCCAGATGTTGTTCCTTTTATTTCAAAAAACTGATATCCAAAGAAACAATACACACTTAATGTGCATAAAGCCTTATACTGTCATTTGGCAGAAAAAAAAATTATGAAATGTAAAAATGTTATTTCAAAAATGAATAAAAATTATGTTTGATTAAACTTTGCTGAGTTTAGATAAATTTTTATTCGCATCATTAAAGTTAAAGTTAAGGTCAAGATAGTTTTATTGACAATTATAAAAATAAATCTAAAAAGCTGTGAGGCAATGGGATTAATGTAACTTTTTTTAACATTTTACAATTTTCAATAATTCAATATTAAAATTTGTACAAAATTGATCATAGTGTTTATTTTATAATGTAGGTTATAACAAATGACATTTTTAGCAATATAAAATGATATATAATAAAAATGGTAAATTGTACATTGTTAAATATATTCATTTGTTTTGATGATTATTTACATTGAATTAATTTTGAAATTCTGGATAGAAAAAATTTTTTTGATATTCTTATTAAATTCTTCTGGTGTTTCTACGAAATTCCATAAAAATTACCCTGTCTCCCACCAGCAAAACATTTTCGAAACGGGACTCTTCTGAAATTCCATAGGAAAATTTTTTTCTAGATGGGTAAATTCATTTTATTGTTTTTATTATTTTGTTGCAATGACGTTTCTCATCCAATCATCGTGGAAACTAATCGTCAATGTTCAAATTTTAATGAAAATATATATACGCTTGTCTGTTAAGTTAGATGAATCACTGCATCTATCTTGTTATGTCGTTAGGAAAAGGCCGAAGAAGCGAATGTTTATGCAAAATAGGCAACTTCGTTACTCGTCAATTTTATAGGGTTATTTCTTGGGAAACGCGTTTCACCGTTGGAGGAACTAGTTATGTATAAATTAGAATTTTCAATTGTAGATAAAGAATAAAGATGAGAGCGTTGCTAATTTAATTGCGTTTGCGGTATATCAATATGATACAACCATTTAAAGACTCACCACTTAAAGTTTATATTTATTTATATAGCTTACAATATGTTGATCGAACACAACGCATTAACTTTCTTAAAATTAAACGATTATCATAAAATTTCTCTAAAAACATTCAATTTAATAATCACAAAAAAATATTGTAAAATTATTTAAATTCATTTTATGTGTTCTGATTAAATTCAACGATAGTCTGAAAAAAATGCAATTTTATTGAATGTGGAGAAATAATCACAAATTTATCAAGTATCATTTTTTATGATAGTATTTAAGTACATACATTACTTTACATTTATTGATACTCTTTTTTTTGAATAAAAATTTTCAATAAATGTATAATAAGTTATTACTGGAGACAGAATTATTTAAAAGATTTATGCAATCCTTAAAGCTTGAAAACTTTATTATTCTATCATTTGTCAAAGTTTATAGTTGGTTCTAAAATAATGTAGCGTGACTCCAGGATTATTATTAATAATTACTAATCGCTTATTTTATCATTAAAAGCCTACAATTTTCTTGTCTTATTGACACAAATATTTAGAATAGGCTGCTCTTAAAAATCAGAAATATAAAGGATTTTTTTTCAATTACAATAAACGTTTATTGCTATCAATTACAAGAAAGTCTATATTTTTTTTATTATTAATTGTTTATTTTATGGGTAAAAATATTTTTTAAAAAAAGTTGAGTTCTTTAGAGATTAACTTTAGTCGTCAAAAGTGAAAAGACTGAATCTTTTGTACTTTTAAATAAAGTCAACTCATGGGTTTTCAGGAATTAGTGTCAACCATCATGACCTCAAGTTTAAATGTTTTAAAAACTGTTTGTTTTCTACCTCTGAAAATCTATTCTTAGACATTCCAAGGAGAAAGTCATCTATTGAGCGACAAGAAAAAATTTTCCAATTCAGGGATGTTGTAAAATTTATATGCAGCAAAGCGTTGTATAAAACATTATGATACTTGGAATATTTACTTCCCTTAGTTTTTTTCTCTTAAACATGGCTATTTTTTTCATACTTTTCATTGCTTTTGACCAGTCCTGTTGTCTGGTTTGCAGTTAAAGGGTGCAGGATTGTCAAGGAAAAGACCAGACTTCAACCATACAGCAGCTGCTTTATATATCTATCTTCAAGATCTTTTACACACCAAGGCTCAAACATTTGTGATATTCCTTCACTTTTCTACTACTATACCTTGCAGTACAGACATTGAACTGAAACTCCAAGATCATTTTATAAATATTATCAAATAATATTTTTACCGCTATATTGAGTTATGTCTTCAGTCAGACAGATGTGTTTATTTTCCTTGTCAATTTTACTGTCTAGACCTTCATTTAGATGAATCTGTTCCAATATCTCTGCATCACATTTAACAAATAGAAATAAAATTGTAGTTGATAAATAAATATATTTAATTTTGAGACATCAACTAACTAAACAAAGTTTTTTTATTTATGAAAGTAAACAAATCGTATCAAATTTCTTGAGAGTGTAATCACTGTTGTAGGTGTTGGTATAGTTTTTAAACATATTGGATAATATTTAAGTGGCTTTAAAGACGAACAAACAGCAGAACGAGGTCTTGTTGAAAGTACAGCATTGGAGATCGAGCTGTTTACAATTTGTAATCGGGATGTCTACCTGCACGGCGCTAGCGGCCGCTCTGGGACCGTCGAAAAACAGCAGTGACCAGAAAGAGGAGGCGCAAGAACTAGTTCCACTATTTTCATCTCTGTTTAGTTCTTGATTCTCTTCGTTCCGTTCCTTGTTTTCTTCTTCGTCTCACGGTCAAGTTGACAGTATTTTTGTCTGGTTGTACACGAGACACCTTCATTACTATACACTCGATATATACGCCAGGGAAGTTCCATTCAGGATTCAATCTCATGAATACCAGCGTTGCACATACCCAAGATTTGTTCATGGATATCTCGTTATACGCAATCGATTTCGTTGTCTTTGGAGCTCGCATGTACAATTCGCCGTTATTCATATGTGACTAGCACTTGATGCCGACAATAGAAAAGTAATAGTTTTTCATTGATGTTTCATAAAGAGATATTTGATGATAATAAACGACGAATAAGATCATAGTGAACTTCAAAACATCATATTCATGATGATCAGAGACAAAAGACATCGATAACCCTGACTAATACCAGTCAAACTTGATTGTATTCCGGTGTATTTCCGGTCTACGTGAAGGCCTATCCGTGCTTTTCTATGTCTATCTGTCTGTGCACGTACGGATTGTGTAGTAAAGGGGTACCAATTAAGTAGAAGCACGCGAGGGAAATCGCTTAAAGCACTCTGGAGATATTATCGTTCCTACCCTTAATACTGTAATTACCGGTGGATCTAATTATTAAAGTATTTATGTGATTTTGTACATGTGTTTCAGATCAGACAAGAGAAACCTTACTATATTGCAGACCCGGAGGTGGATTCGCTGGTGAGTGGTTTTGTTTTTATTTCTATTATTTTACAATTCAACTGAACTATTATTTATTATTCTCAGCCAACAAGATAATCATTTTCATAATAAAAATATAATCTGTACTCATAAAATATTCTATATAGCCATTTTTAAATCTCTTATTTTAATTACTAGTAGCGAAAAGTGCATTCAAAATTCGAGCTATTGTTTTATTTCACTGTAAAATTGAAAATTCATCGTTAAACTGAAGAAAATTTTCAAATCAAAATAATGAAATTTATATAAAAATCATATTGATAAAAATTATATTATGTGATAAAAAGAACATTAATTATATTATACTTGTATGGCAATATAGAAATAAATACACGTTATTTTCTTCATAAATTGATTTACTTTTAAGAAAATACATTCTTTCATCATTTAATATTAGTTTTTATAATAAATTCTCATAAAATATATTTACAAAATTCAAATCAAAAGTCTCTAGCGCCATTAGTTTCAACAACCAATCAACGCCTGAATAAACCGATGACGGAGATACCGTCGAACATAACCAACATCCGTGGTTGTTTACTTTTTGGTAGAGGATAATAATAAGATTTTACATTATTATTGTTATTAACTTTTTCACTCTATTAATTTATTTTTTTTTCATTTACATGCATCAATTTAATTATACAATTTAAATTTTAAAAAAATTGTGGAGGTTTAATATGACTTTTTATCAGAAAAATTTTTTTTCTTACGTAACAGATATTTATTTAATTTTTATCTTTATCTCATTGGCTTATAGTTAGTAGAGGTTATTCTTTGTTGAATAGAAAATAATTCGGTTTATTAACTTGCTTTGAACAATGAGCAAGGTAATTAAAGCTCAGAGGAGTGGCCTCGAACACATTAAGATTAAAGTACTGCATTCACTCTTAACTTTCTCTCTCTGTCTTTTGTATCTCGTAATACCGACACTCTTGGCTCGAAGACGGCTATTCTTTTACTGAGGACCTTCGAAGCAAGGAAGAAATATTTCAAAACCCTCAAGTGTTCCGCGATCTAAGATAACTCGTGGGAAGTGGGCTTCTTAAATAGTTTATCCATGAACGGTAGATTCTTTTTGATTTCCTTGAGAATTACAATTTCGTCGAAGCGACAAGTCTCGTTTATCATGAAAATTTTGCCGGATGCAAGAAGCAGTATCAAGATATATATATTTCATGTTTCCACTGACAAAGATGATTGAAGAACCGATGAAGACTTTGGAATTGTCGCCTATACCGGCTGATCTTTCCTATATGTCACAACTGTCAGCAGTTATTCTGGACACAAATACCAGGCGTGACAAAAAAGTCGACAAGAAGAGAATCAAATACATGATTTGCTACACAAGTATCTGTCTTCATATTTGCATAATATATTTGTATCGTATTTTATTTATATTAATAGGATGTCATCCAAACTATCCTAATCATTCGCTGCATTAATAAATTTTATATAAAATAGATAATATTTTTTTTCTTTTACTTTTAATTAGTGTTGATCATTAGTTACATTTATATATTTTTCCACGTTTTAGGTTTTAATTTATTAGTTTTCTTCTATTAATTTATCGTGTAATTGATTTCATTTATTCAAATCTTGAGAGTATTTTTTATTTTAATTGAATAATATATATGTATTTATTTATTTTTGTTATTAATATCAAACAAATTGCTCATCGAATTAAAAATATATAATATTGGAAATGAGTTCTGTGGAATCGTCGAATAAACTGGATGTAAATTAGCTATACATTTGAGTCATGGTGATGGCGTGTTTGAGGAAAAACAGATTTCATCTAAATTGTAAAGAGAGTATTGTTGACGACAACATGATGAAAAGAAGTCGCGCGTGGCAGTAAAGACACGAATTGTGTGCGCAAATGGAATGTAGAAGAGCATTGGAAGTTTTTGTTATCAAGATAAACTAAACTGCTTCTTCATATGTATCTTATAATACCTACTTGTACATATACTTGTATGTATTTTTTCCCCTCGAATCTAACATACTCTTAAAGGTAATTGTTTTTAAATAACTAATATTACAAACATGTTTTTCTGAATTTTTTACTCAAACTATGCAACATATTCAAGTTCATTACTTCTGTGGCAAATTGCAATCTGCGAATGAGTTTCTCTATCGTTAAGAGGCTGCACGTTTGGAGTTTTTGTGAGATCCTCCACCTTCTGTTTTATTCTTGTTGGAATATATGGCCTTTGGTCTCAAGACACTTACGGTGCAGTACGTACACTGTTTCTTTCATTTCAAAAGGTAAAGTGGCGGTGCTCTGATCGAAGACTTTTTGCTTGATAATTTCATAGAATGGAAAAGTCTGCAGGCAAGTAGATTGCTTGTGAGTCTGTCAACTATCCTCAGAAGTGGCATTACAACAGTAGAATTGCTGGAATCATGTGGAGACTCACGAAGAGACAAGTTTGGTTCAGATTTCAAGACTTTTTTTTTAATCAATTACGAATGACGTACTACAAGTCCTATATGGTGTCATGAGCGTGACGAACAGGTCATATAGATGAGTCGTTGAACATTACTATAATTCTTGGAAGACTATTCAAATTGTTTCTACTCGTCTGTTACTGCTGTTGCAACAGCGAAAGGTTTGTAGTATGTAGCAGTCAGGTCTGTGGCCTCAAGAAGATGGTACTCGAAGCGACACTCGAGGTGGGCGTATAAACCAAGTTTTACTGACTCTTTTCTGTTCTGCTTTCTCTTTCCTGATCTCGAAATCGCCTTTGTCGTTGTCTTTGTCTTTTTAACCTCCGTGCAGCGACGTCGTAAACGAAACGAAGGAAGTCAGCGCGCGGTCGCAACCAGAAAAGAGCAAAACGACAGGCACAAGAGTTGTTCGAGTAGGGAGAGAGAAAGAGGGACAGATGTTGGAAAAAAAGTCAAAAAGAAAACGAGTAAAGCAGACGAAAGGGTTAGGCACGCACGCTCAAATAAGATTCCTATTAGCATACGCGAGAAATGAGCCAATGAGATGCTAATTGTCGGTCTTAAGCTTGAAAAATAATTGCAGGAGAAGCAGCATTACTTCTTCATGTTTCTTGTTGTTTAAAGAGCTGCCAGGTTTGGAATTTGTTATCATGTCCGTCCAAAACATCTTCAGATGCTTCTCATTAAATTCTAGGGACATATCAATTTCAATAATTGACCTCTGACTGTCTCATAAATCTGTTGACGTCTCTTCATTGAATACTTTTACTTTTGTTTCTTCAGCTCCAATTCTTTCATTCTTATTTTAACCCTCGCTTCGAGATAAACGTCTAAATGTTAAGTAAAAAAGCGTAATTGATGAAAAGAACAGATGAAATTTTATCCTTATTCCCAAGGATACATTCTTTGTCAATAATCAGGATATTGATCTTGTTGTTTAGCCAATAAAAATTGATGTATTTTTATAATGAATTCATTTCAGGATGAAATCATTTAAAATTTCAATCAGTTATTAATAATGGAAATATTAAATTCAAAAAATAGCTTTGTTTGAATGATTTGTCAGTAATAAAAGCTTCCGTAGGATATAGGATACATTGTAGGGTAAAAAAAGAACAAGTATAATTGATCAAAGGCAAGAGATGAAACTTCATCCTTATATTCAAGGATATATATTCATGAGGAGGAGGATGAATGATCGGGATATTGATCCATCTAGTAACACAATCGCTCATCATGAAGTGTCTCCAGATGGTTTCAATGTCAAAAAAGGGATCGATAAAAGAGAGTATATATGTTGAACGTCAAACTCAACTCGGGTGGTCCTTGCGCCAGGATTCGTCCTTCGGTCGCATCTCGCCCAGGAAAAAAGCTGTATGCGATTCGTCTCGGCGCAAAAATTAACGTCTCGTCGTCAAGCTGAGAGACGTCTGACTGCTGCTACTGCTGGACTTGTTTGTTTTTCCTTTTTGGCATCATTGCAGAAAGAACGAGAGAGAAATCAATGAGTCCCCTAGGAGTTAGTGCAGGAAGGGTGGTCCTCACCTCGGGTATAATTTCCAACTAAGACGCTTTTAGTACTCGTTTCTACTAAGCGCATTTAAGTGACTCTTATATGGGAGTCTTCTTCGGTTTATGTCCCTTCAGTTGTGTCGGAGTGCAACAGCGTGAGGTAAAAGAACTACAAGACAACTGAAGAGGAAGGAAGAAAGATATAGAACCAACGACTTGCATGAAGACTCCTCCTTTTGGGCTTGTTATGGCGCTCGTTAAGACGTTAATGTCGCCGAAAATATTCACAAAAATGCAGGTGCAGTAAAGTCTCGTACACGCACGCACGTGTTACCGTTCGACCACACTCAGTTATATATTCTCTAGTGTCTGCTATTTTTTACTCATTTTTTCCCCTCTTGACTCCTATGTAATAGGCGCAACATATATATTAATGTTCCGTTTTTTCTTGCCATTCTTTTATTCGTTTTACTGTTTAAAAGATGCATCTAGTTCTGTCGTTGTGCAATGCCTTTTCAGCGACTCCTCACGACTATAAATCTCTAGTTATTAAGCCTACAAAGCTAACGTTTGATGGCCCGTACAAATGACCTCATGTGGCTTTCTCTTCTTCTTTTATCTGCAGAATCTATATACTGTTGCTCCTTAATTTCTGGTTTACGAATGAAGAGATCATCATTTATATGCCGGTACCTGCATTATTGGCACATGTTTGTGAATATTTATTTTTTTAAAAGCTGAAAATCGTCGTAAGTCAAGAATTGATCTCATGAAAAATAATAAACTTTTTATTAAAATATTTTTTCTATTGTCATTCTATTAAAAAGAAAAATAGGTTTATTTTTCAAAAATTGTTTTTTTTTCATAAATTTCAACCTTTTTTTTTATTATTTAATATTATATTATAATTTTAATTTAATTAAGAGTTGAGTAAATACTTTCTTTCATTATTCTCAATGAAAGAAAAAGATAATTGTATTCACTGAATAATAAAAGATAGAAGAATAAATAAATAAAGGAGAAAGAGTAAAATGAGTCGTAAATCACTGAGCATCGATAAGAGCAGAATAGTAGTTGTGGTGATTCGCACCAATGTTTCTTCCTCATTGATAATTGATACAATTAACGTCCATTCATTAAGCAACGCTTCTATCGCACGGTTATACGAACGACCTTTCTAACCGATCGTATAATAACTGTCTGAGACACATAAACTTTTGATCGTTTCTCTTTTATTTCTCTTTGTTGTATCTTCATTTACTGTATACGAAAGCCTTCGAGCTAATAAATACAGAGTAGAGGGTGAGAAATCGTCATTGGCATTAAAATAAAAATTAACACACCACGTTTATATTGGAAGACACGCGATGTGTAAATTTATAGCCTAATATTTAAAACTCAATCGACATTGAGAAAGCTCGTTAATGATTATATTACTGATCAAGTCTCGTGCCATTATGTACCGAGAAAGCTTAAGAGAAAAAGAAATGATAATAATTTGCGACTGTCAACATTGTGAGATTGGCAAATTGGATTCCATCGTCAATGGATTTGAGTAGTTTTTTCTTCTCTCAAATATACCCATCAGCTGCATCAATAACGTATTTCATAGTATTTTTTCTTTGCCTCTCTTATTCCTTTCTTGACATCGTCAAGCTCTTTTTCTCTTCACCTCTAGACTGACTAGTTTAACTGCATCCTACACTCGTAAAAGTATCATCTATTAGTGTTAAACGTTCCTATCGATCCACAAGGCTTCACAGGGAGATTTACGATGTCGTATAGATTCTCGAGTTGCTGGAAATCGTACTGACAACGTTCTCGATCCACCAACATAGTCAACACACATTCAATATAAATGTTCACATCTACTGGTCTAAACTTATCTAATGTCGATCAGGTGACATTCAAGTGTTAAAATTGTAAAAAAGTGACAGTAAGATGGTATTCCATAGCTCATTAATTGTGATAAAGTACAACTGCTATAGTAATTAACAATAAAATTCTCATGTAATGTGACAATAGTCTTGATAAAATGTCATTAAACACTACTTGTATTATTATCGTTTCACATTTTTATTATTCCGTTTATTGAAGCAAAAAATACATATAAGATCACTATATATATATATATATATATATATATATATATATATATATATAATGACACATTCTTTTGCTTATAAAAATAATTCTCCTCGTCTGCAGCTCCTATAAATAACACCATCAGATGCTGCTTTTTTTCATTTCACATCTTTGGTTAATTAATATCACATGATGAGCGATTGAAGCAAAATCTTCTCGAGAAAGCAAATCACGCCCTGGCGCCTTCCGTGTATTTCATTTATTTAAATACAATTATATACACAGATTCATCTAAAGAGTGTACGTATAATAATACCGCCTCCAAGTGCAGTACAGAGAAGACATTGTATTGCTGTGTAGATGATGAACTCGATGCGTCAAATCTTTTGAGCAAATGCTCTGATTCGCGCCTCAGCAGCTTTATTTCGCGCTGGCGCATAAGAAGAGTCTCTGTTTTATTCCTTATAATGCCTACATCATCTTTCCGATTCGTTAAAAATCGACACGTTGAGTAGAATGCACGAAACTTGCAGCGGGTAATAAGTAGAAAGGAATTTGATGTAAAGTTTCATCGCGGGTGGTATAAGTGAGTTGTTTTAAATTAGGTAATAGAGACGATAGTAGCATCAAGATAATAGATCTTTAGCGTTGTATAATGTTGAAGAAGGTACGCTGTACTACTAGTGTGCCATCAAGAAATGGATAATATTCAGTAGACTCTTTGCTTATCATTGAAATTAAAATAAAGGATAATGACATAAATATATATAGGTGCATGTTGTTAATTAACAATTAAGATAACTATGCTATTTAATTGAATGGTTATATCGGTTGCTAAGGCAGTAGCGACAAAATAGAGGATAAGGTAGAATATAGAATGCAAAAGGATAGTTGGAGGAATGAGAATAAAGACCGGTCATATAAAGGGCGAATCTTAACTTCTGCCATGGCGCATTAAACGTCACGGGGAGTAGCAAAATTATGCGAGTTATTTCTTGGCGGTACGCAATGCGTTCTTGAGAGAGAAGAGTATAATAGTTCTCTTCTTATATGTGCGGTGTCTTTGTTCCGTTTGGAAGAAGAGTCCAAGTCATGGAACCGTATCGAGAATTCCGCTCGTTCTTTCCGGCGCGGATGCGAAGTCAATTAACGCCGCGAAAAGAAATAAATCGGCGCAGGAGCGTCATATTTACCAGGATAAAAAACTACATTGAGGTTTCTTAATAAGAAAGAGAAAGAATTGAGTGTATAAAGACAGAGAGAGAGAGAAAGTAGAATAGAGGAAAAAATAAGCGTTGACTCTGCTGATGCAGCAGCTTGTACTTAAATCATGTCTGCTTTATATAAATTTTTTTACTTTTTATTTATTTCTTTATTAGACCCATTATCGTTGTCCTTGCGTTCAACTCATTCTTATTAATTGTTTTTCTATTTTTTTCAGATGGTTCAAGCGATTCAGGTCCTCCGGTTTCATCTCCTCGAGCTTGAAAAGGTGAGTAAATTATTCCAGTTTTTTCTAACAATAAACTTAATTAAATCATTAATTCATTATCTGTTACTTCTAAGAGGACATTTTTTAGACAGTTCAAAAAATCAATATTATTTTTCAAAATATTTTTATTTATTATTTCTTTTCAATAGGATCGATTTATTTTAATGAGTGTCATTTGTTATTTTGTTTAAAAAAGTTTATTCATTGTTTCAATTATCCAATTATGGAATTAAAGGAGATTGTTCAATTTTCAACTATTATAACAGCCTAGGGGCATATTCCAATGTGTCATTGGCTTGGTTGTATCAATTTAGGCCTCGCCCGCGCATTTTATTGCAACTAGGAGTAGCACATCTGTCATGAACTCATAAGAAACTAGTAGAAGCAATTTTCCGTAATAGCAGTGAAAGCTCGCGTAGTTAAAGTGATCTCCTTGAGCTATCCAAGTCTTTCATTTTAAGTGGAGTGATTTAGCTGTCCAATGGGCGGTAAGAAGAACGGAAATTACCTCATTCCAGCAATTCGGATTGGAGCACAACTCAGGCTTTCTTTATCCAAGCGGCGTCTTGTATATATAAATCGATGACATTTCTAGTCAGCTCAGTTAACTATAATAAAAAGTTTAATTTTGTAAATTAGAAATTCTTATGAACATGACAAACGTGATGAAAATACGACGAATTAAAGACGATGATTGATAAGCAAGTTGGAAAAAACATTTTAGTTTACACAGAGTTTCTTACTATGATATTTTAACACATGATCATATTATAAAGAATCATTCTCTTTTATGGTTATATTTTATCATACAAAATAGCAGACATTCATCGTATTTCCATCAAAATGGCAAGTACCACGTTCGGCGAATACTAAGGGGATAAGACCAAGCCAATGAGAAGAGAAACAAGCTACTGGTCAGCCCGGTTTATCTGGCAATTTCATACCAATTTTCCTCATTCATGGTGATTATGTTATAAACTGTTACCTCCGGCTAAATTCACTTCTTAAAAATCTCCTTGATCGATCTAAGGACCATTGACTAGAGCATGTGGGCTGTGGCTATAAAAGTTAAATAGTGTATTTCGTGAGCTAGAGAATAAAATGAAACTTCAACGATCTACAGTCAATCAAATAATCACCAATTCACTTTGTATATATATATTTGAAGTTTCACTTCATGAAAAACTTTCCCACGATTTCTATTTTAAATATTGAGTTGAATACAATTTATCATGATATGCAAATATATTTTTAATCAAATCAAAGCATTGGTAGAGAATAATTTAGCAAATATGCAAGGCAATGTAATAAAAATTCAAGTATTCCAGCATGAAAAAGGAGCATGATACCAGAGAATGCGAAGACGCGTGATCCAAAGGATTCCATAAATACCATTGAAGGAGGACCAATCCGATGATAGCCTGTGGTGTTGGTCTCCCTGTTTGCGTTTAACATTTTTTCTCGAACCAATAGTGGATTAGCATAATTACATTTGGATGGTACAAGGGGAGCGCCACGTCGACGCGCTTCAGCGACGTCGTTGGATAGCGGTTGCTTGACTTTAAAGTCTCTAGACCATGCAAAACTGACTTTGGGCTGGGCTGTGACCGCCCTATACATACGCCTCGTCACTTACCTCAAGTATAAGACCATTTCAATTCCTAGCGTAGCCACATAATAACGTGTCTTTTCAGCTATGTCTCTTAAAACTCAAGAGAAAGCCACTAGTCTGAAGGGAAAAGACAGAGATGTTAGAAAGATTTTACTTCACTTCCTTCTCTCGGTCAGTTCCGCGATGCAAACAAACCGGTTCTCGTCACTGAGTCTCGTCTGCAATTTTGCGGTTTATAGTTCAAATGCATGCGTTAAGGCAAGTCAATCTGCTGGAAAATAAAATGAATAAATTTGTGCAGTACAGCAAGTCATAGAAATTCTAGGACTTTTATCTTTAAAAAGATTTATTTTACTTGTTATGACATTGATTCAATTGGTCTTTGTTTATTAACTAGGTAATTATTTTTTAAAGTGATTTTAAATTTTCTTTTAATTGACTTTGTTTCATTAAATGAATTTTGTTGTTGCTTTGATCTATATGCCTTGATTATCGTCAGGAACCAATAAGTATGTTTGCTTGGAAGGCAACAGTGCATGGCAGATCCGGATCATGTATCATGAGGTCGAGATCATCATACTACATATAGAATAACAACAAGTCATACGAAGATGAGAAGGAAGAGAAGCTACCAAGTATTAGATCTAAAATTTGAAGTATTCAATAAAAAAAAAGCTGATGCACACAGTATATCAAATCTCCTAGTTCAATCAATATTTATTACTAATCAGGATTTTTATCAGCACAAATTTTACCACTTAAAGTCTGATGGTGGATCGAATTCTAACCAGTTCAACATATTATATAGTTAGTGTCCTTCAAGACTTGCTTTTCTCTTTCTTTAGTGCCCAACTCAGTCTCCCTTGTGTTAAGGTCTTTTAGCCGAGTCATTTTGAGACATGTTACCTGATCTGAAGAAAGCTTTTTGTCCTTGCTGAAAGATCAAAGAAACTTTGAAATAATAGATAATGATTTAGTAATAATAGACGTTAATTAATTCCAAATGAAATAATCTGTAGTTCTAGATGTAAAAGTCTGTTGTTGGAGATAAAATTTATACACATATGAACGCACACATGATAAATGCACACATTGTTCTAGGCCACAGTTCAGAAAAATGGTATTTCATTGGTAACTTATGTTGCTTTAGACAAGATGGCTGACCTCTTCTATTACATTTAAATATTTTTCTGATAAGAATGGCATCGTAATTGACCATACGTAGTATAGGTAATACATATAATAGTGTGGTTAAGGTCTAATGGATGCATAGGTATGAGAATAGCAAGGTATAGTTGCATACAATAATCGATGAGTGCAGAGAGACGCATGGAGAGCGCAGAACGGCATCATAATGCGCCGTAGTCTTGGGCCAATTTACATATAACAAGATAATGATTTTTTACATTTTTTTATTTTTATTTTTTGCTTATATAATACATTTTTTCTAAGCCCCAATGGAGCCGCTCGTTGGTTCTCAACATGAGGGAGAGAAGGCGGGTCGAAGAGACGAGAAGTCGGGGTATTCTATAGGTCTGTCAGGGCTCATTTGCATACATAACATTATGGTCGGCTGGACACCGGTCAGGCCTTCTCTCTTTTCTGCGGTTCTCTCGGTTTAACCGCTTTTCTGCGGCCTCGGGATGCGATTTGTATACGACCGTCGTATACAAGAATCTCTCTCTTGGTTAAAAATATAAAATGTGCACCAATATTGCTCATCAATATGAAAATATTTACATGTTTTCATAATTTTCAGGCAAGTTTTGGTGCATTACTTAGTTAATTAGAATAAATCATGATGTATAATGAGAAAATTGAACAGTCTTTAATTTTCATTTTAAATTTAGATTATGTTATTATGTATTTTAATGGTGATAAATTCTAATTTCAGACGAATGTATTAATGGAATTGACTGGATGTTAGCTTGTAATAAATAAAATCTATACGTAAATGGTAATATTGATGGGTGTGTTTAATGGTTGCAGGTGCATGAGCTGTGCGATAACTTCTGCCATCGATACATCAGCTGTCTGAAGGGCAAGATGCCAATCGACCTAGTAATCGATGATCGGGAAAGCTCGAAACCACCAGAACTTGGGAATGGTTTAGATGGTGGACCACGAAGCACAGCAGATAGTACCAGCCACACGGACGGAGCCAGCACGCCAGACGTCGTGAGTACCTCACCATCGTCAACGTCTTACTATCCGCACGACGCGATTACCCCCCACCACCATCACAACCACCATCACCATGCCATCGGCAGTACCACCCCCTTGCAACTGAGCCAAAACCAAAGCCAAAATCACCCGCCGCAGTCGAACACTACCCCCAGTAGCGCCGCCACAACTCCCAACTCCCTAAAGCGTACGCACCAACAGATGATGATGGCAGCCGCGGCGGCCTCCGCGATGGCCACCTCGCCGCACGCCGCCTCTGCGCCCCCAGCTCACGCGCACGCGCACGCCGCCCTCGCCGCCTACCACAGCATCAGTTCAGCCGTTTATCCGTGCTCGTAATAGATCAAGTCTAGTTGACATCTCGCGGATTGTACTTTCTCCAAATTTGTGCTTTCATCCCTCACTCTTAAATATAAATACAACTCTTTCATCACTTCATCATTTATTGTTATCTACTCTCTTATCATCGTCTCTCATTGTTTCTTTTATGCAGCATCTTTCACTAATTCCTACTCCTCATTCCATTATTATGCGTACGATTGACTTCCAGTAGTCTTTGTGCTCTCTGCTATTTGCATCATATTTCCTTACCGTAGACTTTTTGCGCTTTAATCCTCATACTCTTTATTATACTTGACATACTACTCTAATCATTACTAGCGCTCAATTCTTAATGGATATTTTCAATGATTATCGGCATGGGGCGGTAGGTCGTGCGCTGTCAACAGGAGGTCTAGGAGGAAAAAGCGTCGGCGGGGTTGTTATTTAGGTTTAGATGTCACGGGAGAGTCGAGTCTCTTTCATGGGAGTATCATTTCTAATTAATCGAGTATCAAAATAATTATCTCAGTAATTCATATTTTTTAAATATATTTTTTTGTTTTTATGAAAATATTAATTTTTTTATTCTATTTCAATGATTATTATTTTATATAATTTTTATTACCCGATTAATGACATTTGCGAGTCGGTTTATCTACTTTTTATTGATATACAGATAATAACGGGAATCAAATAATACATAGTCGAAAGGGTGGCGAGTCGATTGAAAAAAATAAAATACAAATGATTCTATACCTAGAGACATGAAGATAGACATTAAATTGCATTCCGTTGCAATGTACACACGGTACATATGTTGTAGTCGAAGTATTTTAATTGCAACGCTGACATTCAGCTCAACAAGAGACGCTTTTATAAATACGAATTGCTGTAATCGTCGAATTTCTGTGGAAATTTAACTGGTATTAATTTTCTAATAAATTACGACGAACAGCTTTTTACTTAATCGTGATCAGGATATACGTAATAGGCTTAAGATCTCGTCACAAAGAAATTTGTGTCTATTTTTAAATAAAATTCAGGTTTAATTAAATAACAAAGTTTAATAATTAATATAAATAAAAGAGTGAGAGATAATTAATGGCTACTTATAAATAAATCAATTGTCGGAAAAATGTAGAATAATTTTTAAATTATTAAGTGATTAGCGTTACCAATCGTCTTGTGCATTAAGGGTGCGGATAATTGTCGCGATTGTTTGTTCAATGTTATAAATGATTGTGAATAATGTGTATATGATAATGAAAATTACTTGATAATCATGTGTGAGTGACTAAAGTCAAAATCGAGAATAATCAAAATGATTTTATATTAATAACAAGTCATTTAATGAAAGAAACAATTTTTGCGAATTTTGTTAATATGTTTCTTTTGTAAATAAATTGATTTATAAATTTATTATTATTATTATTATTATTATTATTATTATTATTATTATTATTATTATTGATTATTAATAAGAATATGAATCAATATGTATCGAATTTAATAAATATACATATGTAGCGAAAGACTCCGTAACACGTGATTAATAATAATCGTCAACGAATCGAAATTATAGAAGAAGAATAAAAAGTGCGTCCCAATAAAATGCGAATCGATTAATTTCAATTGACTAGGTCTCGGTACTCGTAACTAGGGAGTTGTGTGAGGTACAAACGTCCTGGCCGGCAGGGCACGCGAGGTCCACCCCCCAGCCCCCGTACTTGAGTCCCTTTTGACTTGTAGAATATATGCAGAAACAAATATTTATTGTGTGATGCTGCATTACTGTGGTGCCCCGTCTGTGGTTCAAAATAAAACTATAGAAAAAATAAAACATTTAAAAGAAAAAAAAAACCTGCACCCTCGAAAATGCGTTCGTTTATTCAATTTCATAACATGTGGTACTATTTTCAATATTCAATTATGTTGAACATCTCACAAAATTATTAAGAAAAATGACATACACTTTACATACATTCAATACAGTAATTACATCACATGAACATTTTTTTTTTTATTTTTACAAAGTCAAATCAGTCAAAGGTTTACGAAGTTATTCCTATATACATTTTTTTACATGTGTATTCGAATTCTACAAATAATAAAGTGAATTCGAGTACGTATTGTAGACCTACAAGCGCATGCATTTGATCTACATAAACATATATTTCACAAAAATAAGGAGAAAAAAAAACACATGGGGTGCAGGGTGCATTGGCCAGGGTAGGGCATCATATGGAGCAGCAGAGAAATGGGGCTTCGTTTATGTGTCGAAAATAAATTTATTTATCTAAAAAACAAAAAAAAACAAGGGAGTAGTTACTCAAAAAGTACTTTTATTATCAAATTCGACACGCAACGAATCCCCTGCAAGTTCTACGAGTCGATGGTTGGATCAAGTACGGTGTTGGGAGGTGAATCTTGTGGCCCTGTTGGCTGGAACCCTAGTTACGAGTGCCGAGCCTAGGGCCGAGATTTATCTCGGTTTTTTGTTTTCTTGTTTTAATCAATTAATTATATTCTACCAAAACAATCAAAATTACAGATATATGGCAGTGATTTGCGAAGGTATTGTAACAATAATTCAAAAGTTAAACAATGAAAGAAGAAATTCCTGATAATATTTATTAAAAATAATTCTTACAGAAAAATTTTTTTGAGCGTTTGCAATATTCTACTTTGTAAAGTAACTTATAATATACCTCTCTAAAAAATGTAACGTAACTTTTAATCAAAACAATAACTGTTAATGACATCTAAGACTAAATATCTGAGCTCAAATAATTTTTTTGTTGAAAAATTATTTTTATTACATTGCAAAACGTTTAAATTTAAATAAACATAATAGAAAAAAAAAGTTTTAATAATGTCTAGGCATACACAATACATGTTCATTTATTTAAATATATTTGGCATAAAAAATAATAAATAAATTATTAAAAATTTACAGTCTTTTGAAAATTTTTGTCTAAATTATCAACATTCATCATTTGACATGTAAAACGAATGAGTGAATACTGCATGAAATACGTAGAAACAAAAGATTTATATGAATGAAAATGAGCCCGCAGCGACACAAAACTAAAAACGTGAATACTTAGTGCCATAGGTTGCAGTGGGCGTGCGCGCCAAGACTGTGTACTTAATTAATTAGATATGAAGATATATGCCAGACGAGAGAGAAAAAGCAGTTGAAAAAAGGACTACGACATGTATTATGAAGAGGATGATAGTCATGAATGCTACTACATTCTAGATAGGAAATGCAAATGTTTTCTTTTTTTGTTTAATTGAATATAAAAATATTCGCTCACTTTTGTCTTGCACATTGTCGTACTCTTTCCACCTACATCATGATCGTCATCATAAACTTAAATGCATTTATAAATTAGCTTAGAGACGATCTCTGTATATTACCAGAGATTTATAGCTAAATGATTGAGAACTGTAAAAATTGATGACGACAAGGTACAAGTGCTACGACATTGTATCAGTCAAAGTATCCGTGATATAGTTTTTATTCTAAATGAATTTTCAAAGAGAAATCTATCAATTTCTTTTGAAAATTCATCGAATAATTAACTCAAGCCTGACCAGTTATGTGCGGGAATTAATGAGCATTTGTTGATGTCGTATAGTTACGTTTTTTTTTGTTCGTATTGTTTCTGTAATTTGTTAATGTTTACTATTAATAATAATAATAATATTGATATTGATAATTAACATAAATGCGGTGAAAATATCGCAATGACTCATATATATATATATATATATACGCGATTGAAAGAGAGATTATAATAAATAATTAATAGTAAATAACAATGAATATACTGATATAATTGGATGTGAAAAATTATATATATATATAATATATATATATATATCAGAATTGCAAACGTGAATACAAGTATATCTTTTGAAACAACAAAGAGAGAGAGTGACAAATGAATATTGAATAATGAAGAATGAGAGATAATTGTAAATGTATGTGTGCTGTGTACACTTTGAAATTTATTCGTAATATAATAAGACAAAAAAATAAGAATGATTTAAAAACAAACTCACTCGCACATTGTATACGATTAGCATTATAGTGATAATATATTACCGATAATAATACTGTTCAAACTATTGTCTCAATCAACGTATTTTCATTATTATATAAATAAATGTTAGCCCTGTTGAGTTAAAAAAATTATGTGACTTTTATTTTTAACAATCGACCGCACTCTTAATGAAACATCCTTAATCCTATTAATGATTTTAGTTATTAAGTTTTAAAATATTTATTTTATTGGCAATTTTTTGTGACGATTGTTATGATTTTTTTTTGTGTGATTCGAGGTTGAAAAAAAAAAACAAAAATTCGAATAGAGGAAATAAATCGACTCGCCAGGGGAATTGTGATACTCCCAATTCGACAGGGATTCGTATCATCCCTTGCGTGCGACTAGAAATTGCAATCCAGCAGCCGTTCGCGAGGTCTTCCTTCCGCTTCTGAATCGGCATCTCTTCGTATATGGTTTAAAATGCGATTTCCTGAAGGTATACTCTTTTCTATTCACTGTTTGCTCCGAACGTCACAGTACAGTGGCAGTAGTGTGGCACATCGAGAAAGCAGCCAAGGTCTGCCCATAAATCTCGGTTTACCCTCGTCTAATAAATATTTAACCCTTTAAATTTGCAACAACCCTTAGCGTGTAGCCATTTGCATAGGACTTCTATTTCATTTACACATCGCATAATTGAATATTTAAATTCAATTGCTGCCCGTTACGCGCTCGCAGTTTCAAGCCGCAAAACTGCAGTAAAACTTGTAACGGGGCCACTTTTCTCAGCGGTTCTCGCACGAAGCTCTCTTTAACATCTTCCTCCCCCAGTTATGGAGTCTTTTAAGTCTTTATGCCCCTCCGAAATTGTTTTGAGATTATTTCCCACTTATAAACTTTCCCTTTTTGAATTTATTTTGCTACTGAAATAGTAAAACTAAATCTCTTATAACCATTTTAAGTGACTACAAATAATGCATACAAGCTTTTGTTAACATTATTTTTTTTCAAATAAACTAACATATGTATGAAGCAGATTTGTTAAGTTTCTGAGTAAAATTATTTAACATACCGTACTTAAATACTTTGTTAAAATTAGTAATTAGATTTTAAATACTTCAAACTATTCGATAAAAATATAAATTAATTTTATTTAAGTAAGCATTGTTGTTATTTAATTTCACAAATACTCTTTGAAATACTTATGAGAATGTTTCTCTTTGTTGATAAAATGATTGATAAAAAATTGAACTCAATATAATAGAATATGTATACCGTAATAATAAATAATGAACGAAAATATAAATTCGAAGAAAAACTACAGATCAAACAACGAAAATAAATGATACAATTAATTAACAGAATGTTCTAGATATTGAAAATAAAAAAATAACAGAAGAAAAAACGATAAAATCAAATACAAAGTTATCAATAAGATAAAAAAATGATTATATTAATACAACTTTGTAATATTTATCGCATTTAAAATATTGAAGTACATTCATAGTTAAATTTATTGATGAATGTTTTTTTTAACAAAAAAAGCGAAAATAGACCTAAATTATACGAGGAAATTCTTTTCATTTATTATTCGAAGTTATAAATAAAAAAAATTAAGATTGATTATATCATAGTAAAGATAAAACGGAAAAAAATATTTCAATTTATTCAATCTAAAAAATAGTTCTCATAAGAATAAAAAGTCAATAGAATTTAGTATAGTATGTAAATTTTAAATTTCTAAAAGAATCTAAGAATTTAGATACATATTTAATAAATTATTTTTTTAAAAATTCTTTTGCCCATGAACATCGATTACTTCTTATAACTTTAATCGATATTTACTATTTGCACCATAAATTTATTTGAAATTTACATGGGCAGATTTGAAAAACATTTTAATAGTTTTGGAGCTATTAATCATCAATTAATAAACTATATAAAAAAGTAGTTTTCATGTGACTATTAAAAATCAAAGATAACACCAGGTTAACATTAATAGTTATTTTTCTTATCTTACACAAATATTATTATCAAGATATGTGAATTATTTCTCTCCAACTGTTCAAAATAATTATTAATTATATTTTTCTTGATAGTTCATTATGTCAAACTTGTCATATCGAAACTACATTAGTAGATAGTATGTTTGGTATTGATGAAGATTATGTATACTCCAAAAAGTAATTCAATTATATTTTATACATTCGTTGTGTCCAGCATCTACATAAATTAAAAGTTACATTCAATATTTGAAACGCATTCTCTATACAAGTGACATTTGACGATTGAAGGTAAACTCGTAAACACTTCTCACTTAATATAGCTTTTCATTCATATCAGAGATTACCATTCTTGCGTTACTTATGCTAACGATGATTGGTCGAGATCGGACGGGCGATTATCGGTGTGTCACAAAATCAAAAAAGCAGTTATTGTGAGCGACATACTGACAGAATAATAAATTATCTCTTAACATGGATAGCTTGTAGACATCAACAGCATGTTATACATGATACTAATAACTCGGGTGTGGCTCCATAAGATTCATTTAACACTTTTCTTATTCATTTCAAAGACATTTATTTTATATTAGAAGTTTCATTTTCACTTATTCCAATTCGATAAATAAAAAATGGACTATTGTGTTGGCAAGCTGAAATAATTTATTCATGAAATAAAAGTACTTTGAATACTTCATCATGTTATTTTAGTTGAATTTATATATTTTCTTTATTTTTATACCTCGAGTTAGAAGCGATAATCAAGCAAGCACACTCTTGTAGAAATAACTTTTCCCACATCTATCTATATTGTATATGCATAGGCGACTAATGTATATATCGTTCGTCACCCCTTACTCTTTCTCGTCATTTTGACGTTGACTCACAACGGCACCTATTGCCTTACATATACAATTTACTAAGTAATGCGATAAGTGTAACGACCTCCTCAACCAATTGGAGGAAGCGATATTCTTTAGTGTAAGACCGCCCATTTGTGTATTTAATGCCGCCAATGTACGATGTGTCTCGCGCACCAACGATTGTATACATTTAACCGATGCAACGTAAGGTGTACTTAGGTGTATATTACAATGAGAGAGGCGATTTCAACATGACGCATTCCAGTTTTTTTTATTTTCAAATATTTAATTAATTGAACTTCTGTTTCATTATTTACAAAAAATCATTTGAATATTTAATTGTTTTCAAGATTTATTTCATAAGAAACAATTATACAACAAAAATTATATATGAAACTATTTAATACAAAACTATTACATACAAAATTTCTTATTTCATTTTGACGGTGAATTTTTATTTACATATTACATAAACAATTAGCATTTACTTTTATTACGTCAATCTCCAAAGTTATTCAACACATTTTAGTTATATGATGAATTAGTGTTGAGAAAAATTTATTTTTGAAATTTTGATTTGTTATCTATTATGAAAAAAATTAAAAAATCATTAATTCAGTTATAATCTTTATTGATGATGAGATATACTAAAAAAAATATTTCTTTGACAGCTGTACTTCAAACAATTAAACATTCTGACTTAACATGATAATTTATTTAATTGATTTTACTTTCCGTACTTTGGTATCTTTACACATTTTGGTTACAGGAATTATATTCTTAAATATCTACACAAATGTGAAGTAATTAAAATTTTTCATCATTTTAAACAGTAGTACATTATGATAAATTTTGTCATTTAACTTGAATGTAAAAATTAAAAGTTGTTTTTTTAACATTGAACACTTGTCACACAATTACTTGGAGGATAACAAAGTTGAATTGTTATCACACAAATCTGGATAGCTCTTGTAGTTATTCAACTATATACATCAGTAAGTATTGTTGCTATATCAATTCTAAGAAAATATTGAAGTAAATTAACTGTCATAATTAATATTGCTACAAAAGAAAGATTTTTTTGAATGTATTTCAATTCCTAATAAATCAAGAATATAATAACAAGAATGCAATACCGTTACAACCGTTACTTTATAATAAAAATGCTTTAAATAATAGAGGTAAAGAAGGGAATGAAAGTAAAGAAAGAAGAAATGAAAACTTGTCATAATTTCATCGACACCAGCACCGTCAGCTGGGGTGGCATGTATATTTTCATAATGTAATATTGTAGTAGCGTGGATATAAGAAGGGGATAAAGGAAAAGCGGGAAGGAAAATGGTTTTCTTGGAGCACGCATAACCCCTGGTTGTCTCCACTGATATAATGGGGTAGGTTCGTACAGTGAGCAGAGAGAAGGAGAGGTGAGAGAAAGAGAACTATGACGGTAAGGGTGTTTTGCTGGTAATTGGTGCCAATTTAATCCTACCCTTCGCCTAGCGTAGTTTGTATTAACGCTAAGGGAGAATGGTACACCAAAAGAGAGGGTGGTTTTCACTCTGTATCTTTCCTTTTCTTTTTCCCTTCCCACGCACTAGCATTTCTCTCTTCGTCATTCACTACCCCACTGCATATTACACGCATAAACACAAACACAAGTGTGTTTTATCCCACGAATAGTGACATGAACATCGTCTCATCTATCCACTCATGCGTCCGAAAGTAAATACATCGTGCACGTGAATGCACTAGGAAAATATAATTAACAGTAATCGCTTGCGTATATAGCTCGGATTAACTTTCTGTAAGGGGAAACGCATATTCTACCCTATGTCAAATTCTTCTGGGTTATCGGATTGAACCAGAACACATCCTCTTTCCCTAGGGATTACTCGAAAACTTTGGCTAATAATTTCACTTAAAAAACTCTACATTAGTATCTAATTTCACTCAATGACTTTTTTCTCTTAAATTGGCTTTTCAATTTTTATTTTAAAAAAATCATTATTTTACATTCTATCATTATTATTCTAATGTTGGTGCCTAGAATTTTTGTATCACTCGGTGACGATGTTTGAATATTTAAATGAATTTATTCGGATCATTAACCATTTAAAATACTTTTGACATCATAAACTTTACATTACTGAAAATATTGAAAATTTAACCATGTGAAAAAGGCTTTGTATTAATTATTCATCATTGAAAAAGAAAACAAATATCAGAGTTGAATTTTTATTTTGAAAGTTGGAATTAAAAAAGATACTGTTTTTTTATAACACATATCGTTTCCTTACTTTGAAAAAAGAAAAATAAAGTTGAAGTGAAGGAAAAAAATAAGAATGAGCAGCCAGGAGATCTTGTATGCAAATTCTTCAGTGCATATCCGTGGGATCCTGGCAGGATCTGTAGAGGATTAACGGGCCGGCTCTCATGAAAAGAAAAAACAGAGATAGACATAGTAAATGAAAATGGTGAAGACGAAGACAAAGTGGAAATAGGAGGAGAATGACGACGAGAAGATGGCGAAACACTCCCTATACAGTTGTATTCTTTCTCTTTTCTCCCAAGAGCGGTTCGATTGGTCACCAAATAAGAGAATCTGCCGAGAAGACAGAGACAGAGAAGACGAGAACGACGTGGATGAACCGAGGAAAATAAGACTAAGATTGTCGTAAAGAGAACGAAAGAATCAGAAAGCGAACTAAAGAAACGACACGAGTAGGACCTGAACGAGAATGGACCGTGCATTCCATTCTGGCATCGGGAGGACAATGACGACGAAAGGAGTTTAATTCCTCTTCTCTCGGTATTCACGTGTGAGTCTGAGAAGGTGTGTAAGAGACATTGAGGTGAGCAGAACGTTTCAGGCGTGAAGAAAACTATTTGCTTGGACATTTTTGACGACCAGTGCGATATACGATTACTAAAGAAGTCATGCTGTACGTGAGTTGAGTACCAAGGAATGGAACTCTCAAAGTCTTATAAAAATTTCATCGTTATTATATACATTCATGGTAAAACAAAAATTTCAACTATCTTCAACAATCACAACAAATAAATGACTCAGCTTGAGGTCGTATGAATAAACAGAAAAATACAACTCAAGACAATTTGTTTTTTAATCAGATTTTTTTTCTTCAAAAAATTTTCTATGCAGACACAGTGAAGTAGACATGATGGAACATTTGGAAAATAAATATTTAATAATTTTTAAAAGTCATTGCATTATTATCAAGATGTATATTATATTATTTTAAAAAATGTTTATTTATCAAAACACATTATAATTTTTTTTTAGATGAAATGAAATTCATTTAAAATTAAACATTACAATGTCCTTTATTAAATACTTCAGATATCATTAATTGTGAATATAAAAATAATTTTGCTGGAAATAAAAATTTGATGTATTCATTCAATTAAGTTCGGTTAATAAATCAGCTTGTCAATTGTATGCAATTACAAAATTTTAATGTAAAAGTCATTCCTAATATTCACTGAATAATGAATACATTTACGATTCATACAACATCATTATCACTTTTTTTTAGCAGTAATGATAATAGCAAATAAATGATTAATTCCATTTTTTGATTGATAAAATTTTATTTTTGAAGCAATTATCATTCGTTGAATAAAACAGTACTGTTTGTATGTTTGTGTACTTAAAATAGCCTCAATAAGGGTTGTTGAAATTAGCGTGGTAAACATTTGCCAAGTGTGGGTGCGCGGTATCCTTGACTCGAGGTAATCGAGCTCACGCGCATAAATCCTATTAGAGGATTAGAGGGAAGACTACGAGTGTATGGTGGGAATTTAGCATGGGGCCCTGTGGTGTTTCGCGAAAAGCTCATGCAAATACGAAGGCCCTTTGTCGCACATTCACCCTCGTATTTAGAGATGTTGCCTTGGGGATAGTGAGTAGTCTCTTGATTGGTCTGACGGTTACACATCAAACAACTAAACATACTCAGACCACTTGGGAGAAAAACAGAAAATTTAATTACACGTTCCTTTAGTTGATACTAAGTGTAAGCAAGTTTTTTTTTAACAAAAAATCTGCTTGATCTCTCACCCTGTTGGATATCGATCTTTTTCTTATCCCTACCACTTGCTTACACCACGACAACATATTTCGCGCGTCTTAAACATTCGAGGCCGGAACGCACGCAGTGTTAAATACGTAGTTGGCCTCTGCGTCGTTGTGTCTTGTTTTCCGACGACGTATAGCCTTTGAGACGCGCCTCGAAGTCGTCATGTTTCACGCTGAGTATTAGCGACTCACACACTAGACGTTAAAGAAGCAACTGTACGACACTCGATTCTTCTTCTCGCCAATTAGTTAGACGCCAATGAGCCGCTTGAAAACTTCCGAGTTCCACAACGAGTGATTATCTCCATCGTCAGAATGAAAGAACTTGAGGATTCGCCGCGAGTCGTTGAAAAGCGCGCGTGCATCGCTAAAATGCAGATGCCATCAGGGTCTTTGATTTGTCATTCATCGATAGAGCTGGCGAGTAAGACGAATACACTTGGGTGGTCGTTGTCGTCGCGTCGACGCTAAGGCGTCGAGCTTCTTCTGAGACAGCTTATCTTTCTTGACAATGCCTCCAAGATCTTCTTTCTTCCTTTCTCCTCCTTATTCTGTTTCAAACAAGAAAAAAAATAACTCAAGAGCAACATTGTCGCTTTCTCTCATTCCTTCTGAGAAGATTCTAATTCAAGATACTATCATGGATTCCCACATGACATTCTTTTACGACTGAGCTTGTATACGGATTGGAATCAGAGGTTGGCATAAACCGGGTCGAGTCCTTCTATTCCTCATCATCCTTCATGCCTTATAGTATTCAAGTAGATAACTGGCAGGTGTACCAGCAACAAGGTAAAAGTGAGAGGTGATACAACATTTACTTTTCGCAAATCTCATCCTCATTAGTTGATCATGATACGGCTATTCACTAACAGCAAGCTTTACAGCTAAACTTAGCGTCAACTTTGTTGCCAAGATGATGGTCCTATAGCTTTCGTGTTCTTCTTGGAGATCGATGATAAGGAGATTCATTCCTTGTGTAGTCTAACATCCGGCAATTTAATTCGTCTGCCAGAAGAAGTTGTTGTGACAATCGACGGTTCGTTTTGCCCCGTTGCTTATTCACGATTAACTGGCAATCGTAAGTTTTCTGTAGATGCTTTGGCTACGCCAACAGTTAAAGTGAAAAATATCTGACAAGAAAAATAGATTATAGAGGTTGTGCTGTAATGAGGGGTCTATAGAGGATTGTTAGTCTTTATTTATCGTCACAATGAAATTGAAGAGAATTTCTAACTTAATGTGAGGTTCGAATTAACTTAAATACATAGATACACACGAGCAAGATCATCACGATGGAGATTACAGTTAAAAAAAGCGGGAAAGTGATGTGCTAAAGGAATGAACAAATGTTTCCAAGTCTCTTCTCATTTTCTATCAACCTATCTTTCTCTTCGCTCGTCAAAAATAGTGGCACTTTCCTGTCTCCTCGCCAGCCACCACTGATATCTATTCCGGCGCTACAAAACAACATCTAGTCCATCTTGCTGCTGGCAGTACACGCGCTTGCGCATTTTCTATGTTCACTGCCGTAGATGAACATAAGGAAAACGCATTGAATGTGTATATGCGGGACAGGCAAATGTCGGAGAAGGCTATTGGATTTATTTATAACCCCGGAATTTGCTTGTAGGGATTCAAGCTTTGGGATCTCAGACGCAAAGTCTTTATTCGAGAAAATTGCTTTTTAAATTTTTATGAGAGCACTGTTTGACTTTAATGTGTGTATATCACTTGTCATGGGTGGCCAACCACATTTGGTGACTTTAATCCTGTGGTAAAAATAAACTAGACCACCTGGGCTCTTTTAAATTTTGTCTAGCACAGTGTTTTATGATCCTAGCATATAATATTGTTATTTTCACTCTTAAAAGTGAAATGCAACAATAACAATAACGGTTGAGTTTTTTTGTATCAATTGTCTGTTTCTCTTTCTTTAACAGTTCGTCGTCAGTTGTAGTGTGACGAGAAAGGCCGGGACCTCTAGCTCTGCTCTCGCGTCGCTCTACTTCGACGTAAAAATATCCCGACAGAGTGTCATCATCCTCAGAACTTCACCTCGGTTCTCTACCGGGTGTCGTGGTGCTCCGTGACTGAACCGTTTAGATAAAACTCTAGCAAAGAAAAACGAGAATGTATGATGATATAAAATAACGTAGGTAACGGCTATTCAGCATAACCCGGTTAAAGTTATGTGTGTCATAAATCACGGAAACGAGCATCGATGCTCGTAAAGTCATCGTGATCATTTCCTATCGGATGAAAGAAAACGAAAAAAAAGTACAAAGCAATAGAAAAAACAGTTAGGAGATGATGCTAAATCAAGAGTGAGATTAAGAATTTAATAGTGGATAGATTAGGAAATGAACAATGATTGATCTTTTTGAGTCATAGCACCAGTTGCCAATTCGAGGAAAATTAATTTACACCAGTCATGGTACAGTAAGCAAAGAAATTTGTAATCACTGTGAGTGAGTGAATGAAAATAAGAGATAATATTGTATGGTCTTCAAGTAGAATAAATAAATCCTGTATGCAGTCGAAGGAATAACAGTTTCGAACATGGCAATGTCATTGCATTCGAGGCGTGGACGAATCAGATGGAATTAATGAGTGTGAAAAGTTATAAAAAAAAGTACATAGAGCTAAACATTACGCATCATATCACATGGTCATACAATAACAAATATAAATGAAAGTGGTGGAGAGTTGATGTTTAATGAGTCGTATAGGTGACAGACTTTAGATCTAGACATCTCAGTGAGTTGGTCACCTCTCTCTCTTTTCTACACTCATCACAGCAGCGTTCTTCTGGGGGCTTTGGCTCTCGTTGCCAACAAATAGTTCAGCATCAATCCCGACGTCTTATTATATCGTTATTAAAATAACCGGACTGCTCTCGCACTCCGTATGCGGTTTCTAACTGCTTGCATAATTTAAAAACACTTGGTTTGTTATTTCAAATAATTACCTAGTCATATTGATGATGAATAACAAGTAGTTTTATTTTCAGTAGAACTGTAATATTTTTTAACTGGGAAATATAAAACCCAAAATCTCCCTTTTCTCTAATCGTTTGGCAGTCTTGTCACCCGCTTGGGAGATATTGTATTACGGTGTTGAATATTTAATGAGTTTGGCGAGTCTTTTTCTCTTTGTCATGCTTTTGAAAGGAAGGTAAACTTTCATCCCTCTTTAAGGGAATTTTCTCAACGTTAACATCATGCGGTAGTAGTACAACCCCCTTGATTTTTTTGCGACGATTTTCAAGGCGAATAACGACGTGCCTTACACGGAAAAATTTCGTGATACGACGCTATATCCATTTACCCATAAGATGATAATGTGTTTTTTCTCACCCCTGTTGATGGCACGTGGATGAGTCTCTTGTTCAATATAAAGTAGCTTGAGAAGCTGATGGTAAAGTAAAAAATATATATATATATATATATATATATGTACAATGTATGTTTTGGGACCCAACTAGATAAAATCAGTAAAATATCGGAAAAAGCCTTCTAAACCTGGAATACAGTCAATTTTAGAGTATAAACAATTAAATGAATAATTATAACGAATTAATTATTAAATGTATGTTTTACGGACTCATCAATAATCCGTATGCATTGGAGACTGTCGCTAGAATAAACATTTAATACATAATTGGAGACTGTCCCCGAAATATACATGTATAGATTGGGGACAGTTCCCAAAATATACATGTATAGATTAGGGACAGTCCCTAAAATATACATTTTATTAATTACAAGTTAATACTATGATTGGATTGAATGTATATTTCAGAGTCTGTCTCCAAAATATACAAGTATAGATTGGGGACAGTCCTCGAAGTATACACTTAAGTAATTACAAACAAATGCTATGAACGGATTCAATATATCTTTTGGAGACTGTCTCCAAAATAACATTTGTCTGTATACAGTACAGGCTAATACTATGATTGGATTGAATGTATATTTCAGAGTCTGTCTCCAAAATATACAAGTATAGATTGGGGACAGTCCTCGAAGTATACACTTAAGTAATTACAAACAAATGCTATGAACGGATTCAATATATCTTTTGGAGACTGTCTCCAAACAACATTTGTCTGTATACAGTACAGGCTAATACTATGATTGGATTGAATGTATATTTCAGAGTCTGTCTCCAAAATATACAAGTATAGATTGGGGACAGTCCTCGAAGTATACACTTAAGTAATTACAAACAAATGCTATGAACGGATTTAATGTATCCCTTGGAGACTGTCTCCAAAATAACATTTGTCTGTATACAGTACAGGCTAATACTATGATTGGATTGAATGTATATTTCAGAGTCTGTCTCCAAAATATACAAGTATAGATTGGGGACAGTCCTCGAAGTATACACTTAGTAATTACAAACAAATGCTATGAACGGATTTAATGTATCCCTTGGAGACTGTCTCCAAAATAACATTTGTCTGTATACAGTACAGGCTAATACTATGATTGGATTGAATGTATATTTCAGAGTCTGTCTCCAAAATATACAAGTATAGATTGGGGACAGTCCTCGAAGTATACACTTAAGTAATTACAAACAAATGCTATGAACGGATTTAATGTATCCCTTGGAGACTGTCTCCAAAATAACATTTGTCTGTATACAGTACAGGCTAATACTATGATTGGATTGAATGTATATTTCAGAGTCTGTCTCCAAAATATACAAGTATAGATTGGGGGACAGTCCTCGAAGTATACACTTAAGTAATTACAAACAAATGCTATGAACGGATTTAATGTATCCCTTGGAGACTGTCTCCAAAATAACATTTGTCTGTATACAGTACAGGCTAATACTATGATTGGATTGAATGTATATTTCAGAGTCTGTCTCCAAAATATACAAGTATAGATTGGGGACAGTCCTCGAAGTATACACTTAAGTAATTACAAACAAATGCTATGAACGGATTCAATATATCTTTTGGAGACTGTCTCCAAAATAACATTTGTCTGTATACAGTACAGGCTAATACTATGATTGGATTGAATGTATATTTCAGAGTCTGTCTCCAAAATATACAAGTATAGATTGGGGACAGTCCTCGAAGTATACACTTAAGTAATTACAAACAAATGCTATGAACGGATTTAATGTATCCCTTGGAGACTGTCTCCAAAATAACATTTGTCTGTATACAGTACAGGCTAATACTATGATTGGATTGAATGTATATTTCAGAGTCTGTCTCCAAAATATACAAGTATAGATTGGGGACAGTCCTCGAAGTATACACTTAAGTAATTACAAACAAATGCTATGAACGGATTTAATGTATCCCTTGGAGACTGTCTCCAAAATAACATTTGTCTGTATACAGTACAGGCTAATACTATGATTGGATTGAATGTATATTTCAGAGTCTGTCTCCAAAATATACAAGTATAGATTGGGGACAGTCCTCGAAGTATACACTTAAGTAATTACAAACAAATGCTATGAACGGATTTAATGTATCCCTTGGAGACTGTCTCCAAAATAACATTTGTCTGTATACAGTACAGGCTAATACTATGATTGGATTGAATGTATATTTCAGAGTCTGTCTCCAAAATATACAAGTATAGATTGGGGACAGTCCTCGAAGTATACACTTAAGTAATTACAAACAAATGCTATGAACGGATTTAATGTATCCCTTGGAGACTGTCTCCAAAATAACATTTGTCTGTATACAGTACAGGCTAATACTATGATTGGATTGAATGTATATTTCAGAGTCTGTCTCCAAAATATACAAGTATAGATTGGGGACAGTCCTCGAAGTATACACTTAAGTAATTACAAACAAATGCTATGAACGGATTTAATGTATCCCTTGGAGACTGTCTCCAAAATAACATTTGTCTGTATACAGTACAGGCTAATACTATGATTGGATTGAATGTATATTTCAGAGTCTGTCTCCAAAATATACAAGTATAGATTGGGGACAGTCCTCGAAGTATACACTTAAGTAATTACAAACAAATGCTATGAACGGATTTAATGTATCCCTTGGAGACTGTCTCCAAAATAACATTTGTCTGTATACAGTACAGGCTAATACTATGATTGGATTGAATGTATATTTCAGAGTCTGTCTCCAAAATATACAAGTATAGATTGGGGACAGTCCTCGAAGTATACACTTAAGTAATTACAAACAAATGCTATGAACGGATTTAATGTATCCCTTGGAGACTGTCTCCAAAATAACATTTGTCTGTATACAGTACAGGCTAATACTATGATTGGATTGAATGTATATTTCAGAGTCTGTCTCCAAAATATACAAGTATAGATTGGGGACAGTCCTCGAAGTATACACTTAAGTAATTACAAACAAATGCTATGAACGGATTTAATGTATCCCTTGGAGACTGTCTCCAAAATAACATTTGTCTGTATACAGTACAGGCTAATACTATGATTGGATTGAATGTATATTTCAGAGTCTGTCTCCAAAATATACAAGTATAGATTGGGGACAGTCCTCGAAGTATACACTTAAGTAATTACAAACAAATGCTATGAACGGATTTAATGTATCCCTTGGAGACTGTCTCCAAAATAACATTTGTCTGTATACAGTACAGGCTAATACTATGATTGGATTGAATGTATATTTCAGAGTCTGTCTCCAAAATATACAAGTATAGATTGGGGACAGTCCTCGAAGTATACACTTAAGTAATTACAAACAAATGCTATGAACGGATTTAATGTATCCCTTGGAGACTGTCTCCAAAATAACATTTGTCTGTATACAGTACAGGCTAATACTATGATTGGATTGAATGTATATTTCAGAGTCTGTCTCCAAAATATACAAGTATAGATTGGGGACAGTCCTCGAAGTATACACTTAAGTAATTACAAACAAATGCTATGAACGGATTTAATGTATCCCTTGGAGACTGTCTCCAAAATAACATTTGTCTGTATACAGTACAGGCTAATACTATGATTGGATTGAATGTATATTTCAGAGTCTGTCTCCAAAATATACAAGTATAGATTGGGGACAGTCCTCGAAGTATACACTTAAGTAATTACAAACAAATGCTATGAACGGATTTAATGTATCCCTTGGAGACTGTCTCCAAAATAACATTTGTCTGTATACAGTACAGGCTAATACTATGATTGGATTGAATGTATATTTCAGAGTCTGTCTCCAAAATATACAAGTATAGATTGGGGACAGTCCTCGAAGTATACACTTAAGTAATTACAAACAAATGCTATGAACGGATTTAATGTATCCCTTGGAGACTGTCTCCAAAATAACATTTGTCTGTATACAGTACAGGCTAATACTATGATTGGATTGAATGTATATTTCAGAGTCTGTCTCCAAAATATACAAGTATAGATTGGGGACAGTCCTCGAAGTATACACTTGAGTAATTACAAACAAATGCTATGAACGGATTCAATATATCTTTTGGAGACTGTCTCCAAAATAACATTTGTCTGTATACGATCCAAGCTAACGTTATAATTGGATTAAATGTATATTTAGGAGACTGTCTCCAAAATATAACTTTTATATCTGTATTAATTCTGTAAGTTCAATTCATGTATAGATTAGGGACAGTCTCTGAAATAAATTAATCTATCGCGGGCAAATACCTTACACAAATTCATCACGTAAAATGGGTTTCCGTAGGATCTTCTATAAAGATAATTAATAAAAAAATTATGAGTATTGCGGATTGTTTAAATCGAAACCTCTTATAAAAAAATAAATAAATTTGATCGAAGTTTTCAAATTACATAAATTTATAATTCGTACAATTAGCAACACTGTAGTCGCCCATGTGTATCTGATTTTTTTTTATAATTGACCGCAATATTAACAATTCTGTACCGTCATCTTATATACGGTATATAAAATTCTTGACATGAAGATATACTAGTAAAATTTTTATGACGGCACTAGTGCCACCTATTGCTGCGTCTGTCGAATTTGAGCAGGCGTCAAAGCATACGTTTAATATATTTTCGAAATGTCCCCTAAACATACATTTAATATAAAGATATTTTGGGGACCGTCCTCAAAGTGTACAAATGTCCCCAAACTATTCGTCCGCTCGAAAATATGTCTCCGAAACATACTTTGTGCATACATATATATATATATATATATATATAGGCACACAAAGTCGGATGAAGGAAGAAAAAGAGAGGGTTGTTATAGAGAATACGGCTTGTCAACACTGGCCCACTGAAATTTATTCTTGTTCGATTGAAAACGATGCATTCATATATATGTATGTGTCTATAAATGCGTTGAAAATGGTTTAGAGATGAAAGAATCGAAGAGTTGTTGTCGGAGAGCCTCTGTAAAAGTAAAAGATGGCGAATAAGGAAGAAGATCTGAAGAAAAAAAAATATGACAATGCGCAGTTGTATTGTAAAACTCATGTGAGAAGGAATATGTACTTACTATCGTTGGAATGTATTTCTTGGTACACGTCTTGATGACGCTGAACTATACAATATTTACTCTTCTATTGTTATAATAACAAAAAAAAGAGCAAAATTTAATACTAATTTGAAAAAATTGAAAAATTTTCTTTGAATCCATAAATAATATTTGTTATCATTTATAAATTATTCTGCTAATTTTATTATGATTTGTACATGAGCAGTAGATTGTAATAAATTCAACGATTATTTATGAATGATGATCCTTTAGTTGTTTAATAATTCAAAACAGCATTAAAGACTCATCTCATCTTGTGTCAAACACCTTGCGAATCAGTTGAAGACGTTAATACTTAATGCATTTCGTTCATGAGTCGTTTGAAGGTAGACTAGAATAGCTCGAATAATAAATTCAATTCCTATACATATATATGGATGTGTATGATATATTTCGTATTATAACGATTGTTTGAAAATTAATTCTATGCACTGTTCATTCATAGAAAATATTAATATACAATTGAAGGAACAAAGGTCATTCTTTGAATTTTTTTTATTCTTTTCTGATCGTTTTCATTGAAATGCCAAGCACCCCCGCACTGAGATTGGCATAAGGCAAATCTGGGATTCATGCTTCTGCTTTTATTGTCGTATACGCTTGGCATTATAATACAATTTTCGGGTGGCTCAGAGAGAAGACTAAAAGTAGTTGAGATTTTTCAGTAGTTTATAGCATGTATTTGTGCTCTCTTTTTCTCATCAGATCCACCACCAGGTAAATGTGTGTACGAGAAACGAACGGCGGCTGATCGAGAGCACAATGCGGCACAAACAAAGCTGCTGAGCATAGAGGAAAAGAACGAGAATGGGAGAGAAGAAGAGAGAAAGAAAGCGTGGGTGGGTGGACGAGGTGTAGTATTACTCATTCAAATGATCTTCTCCAGCGTCTCTCTGGCGCGCTTTTAATCTAGAGCTTGGGCATTCACGTCGTCTATGCCACGTTTAAATAAAGAGTCGTACTCTTCGTCTCTCTGGGTCCTGTTGCACACACCAATATACGTCAACTCGACGATTTCGAGGGAATAAGTGCCGACTCACGTACACGTGGCGAGGGAGGAAGAGATGGAGGCTCACCCCTTTGCCTAGATTTCATTTCTCTTTCGAGTGTTTGTCATTGTGGAACTCAATCTTTTCCCCATTATTTGTGTCATACTCAGACCTTGTGTGCTTGTAATTTTCGCGTTTATTTTCAACCCTCATATGCTCGCCCTTCTGTATGATGGCTGTATATATTGAAGCGAATGCTTGATTCGTATAGAAAAATATTTTAATCACTGAATTATATCTGGAATTTTTTTTTAATCTTGATCTGTGAGTTTATTCTGTAGACAGCTTTTTCTTTCCAACAATTAAACGTCACAACACAGTCAAAGTCAAACAGAAATACTGAAGATAAATTCCCTTAAATGGTCAAAAAAAATACTTGCGGTCATTTCTCCACCTGCGATTGGGCTGAAAAACTTTTAAACGGATTTTCCAAAGCGCTAATTCTGTTGTGACTCGTTTGTGTTCAAGTTATACCGTATCTTCCGGATGTCCTATCTTATTCTATCTGCTTTACACAAATGAGAGAATTTGGGTCCAAGAGGGTAAGCGACCCTACAAGAGACACATCCCAGTGACGTTATAGCCATCGACATTTGTTAGAGAAACCAGCGACCTTCTGGGTAAATACTATTGCCTGACGAAAATTCTCGGAAGGATTCCCAAAGATTGTACGAAGCATGGAGGTATACTTTATACCCAGGTTCCTCTTTCTTTTCACCCCTGCTGCGTTACCATGGTCCAAAGAGCAGGCAGAATCTTCAATTTCCTCTTCTTTTACCTTTCAACTTGATCGACCTCTGCAGGATATACTCCAACTACTTTAGTCTTTTTTCAACATTTTTAACAATTCCAACAACTACGACAATGGTTCTCATCAAAATTTCTTCAAGTAAATCGACCATTAAAATGAAAATTCTTTAATCAGTGATATCAAGCAGTTTTCCAGTTAGCTTTTATTATCAGTTACTTAACATAGTTGTGTGATACGCAACAATGAATTTGTGTATGTGATTACATTTTGTAACCGGCCATGTATTGTCGAATGAGAAATTACGGAAACGCAAATTGGCCGGTGTGACCGTGACGGGTGTGGACATAGGCCACGTGCTGTTGCTGTGGTTATATAATCAGAGTATTTTGAGGGTTGAAAGTGAAAGGGACTAACGCGAGATTGGGGAAGAGACCTAAGCCTTTCTATACAAGAATGGTTAACATTTTATTTCATCTCCACTGAAATTTAACAGCAATACAAAATTATCAGCCCTTCTTGATTGAACATATTATAATTCTGAAATAAAATATACCCAGAATAATTGAGAGAATTTATTTCGAAAAAAAATGGTAGAGAATATCCTGCCAACATTTACACATATTCATTGTCTTTTAGAGTACGCAGGGTGTTTACAAAAGTCACCACCAGATGACTGGGGTGGCACGTTGAAGAGTAAAATGCATAGTTTTCACAGCGCTGCTTTCATTGTTACGATCGTGGTGGTCCCTTCTGTGTGCACTACCCCCTTAGGCTGATGTTGGGACCACCCCATATTGTACTGAACGTTGTGGTAGTCATATACCAACTTTTCAGCCCAGTAATCCAAGCGAGAATTAACCCAACAGACTGCTGCTTCTCTGTTGATGCGTGTGTTATGGGATTGGTCTTAATAGAAACTCATCACCAATCATGATGAGGGGGTATATATTCTTTAACCATCCCAAACAGTGGTAAAAAAAACAAAAATATTTTTTTTACTCATGACTTTTATGTTTCTGATAGGCAAGTAAACCTTGAGAATATTCATTACAACCATTGTGATTACAAATAAAATTGTTAGATAAATAGTAATATGCGGGATTACGTTAATAAATTCTTTTGAGAATACATTATGTATTCCAAACGAGGTCATGATGCTGGAATAACGATAACGTAAGATAAGTTAATCCTGGTGATAATCGATTGGTCTATTATAGATGCTAATCTTAGACGATTGGTTATATATTCTCTTGAGCGACGAGATCTCTCGATTTCCTATCGATATTTCTCGTTCAATCGAACGTACGATCTCATCAATTGTATTCGATCGTGTTTAGAGTACCTAAATCTATTGAGACTCAATGTTACTGTAGATGTTCAAACGGTTTCAGGTAAAGGTAGGTATTGAAAGTCCTGAATATTATCAAGTGGAACTCACATCTATAAAAATCTCTAGAATACAAGTATTTTTCCATCGCTTTATGTAATAAAATGTTATTAGAAATAAAAAGTGGTACATTTGTGTCTCAAAAAGATTTTATCAAATACATTTTAAATCTCATGCATCATAAGGCGCGTGAAATGAATGAAGCTAGCTGATGAGGACTTTTTGCTCATGATATAATTGGTTAAGAATAAACAATAAATTTTTCTTCTATGATTGTTGCAAGATCATAACAAACTTTTTGAAAGACAATATCAATTAAAATGTTCAATAAGTTCAATAACTAGGAATAATATCAATAATTTTTTCAAAAATCTCATTTCACCGCAGGTCTCTTCCTGCTGCATTATTTGCAATATTCGATTCTTCTTATTACTGAATTAACTACTGTTATTATATTGTGAGTGAACTGATCGAAATAAGCGGCTGTTTACCGCCCACGTTTTCTCTCTTGCTTACAAGTACCTTTGGTCGCAGTGTCGGCACCATAAAGGCTTGCCGTGAAATGCGTGCGATTGTGCTTCTGTAGGGGAAGAGCCAAAGAAAAAGGAAAAAGAAAAAGAAAACATTCATATACTTCTGTTATGCCTACTCTATATAATAAGACCGATACGAAACATCGAGGACATGTTGTTTCATATCAGAGAGAATGAAATACTAAATTTATTTCTAATGATATCTTTGTTTAACGCCGTTTGTGTTATAACGGTTGCTGTAGGTCGAACAATCGCATTCATTGTGTCGTTACATTGCTAAAAAAACCAAACAATCCTCCCCCACTGTTGTGGCGTGCAGTATTTATACCCTGATTTTTAATTAAAGAATGTAATATTATAGCTACGTTAACGTTGATTTATTGCGCCTACATTTATGCTATAAAAAAAGGAAGAATCCTTTGTCAAGAGCCGCCACTAAAGAGGTTCTCAACTTCTATTACACTGTGTAAATCAATGTTCCCACGTTTTAAATGATGTTTGAATGACTGCCGCAAGGTGTGACGTGGCTCGGTAATAATGTTGTATTGCTACTTTTAATCGTTCAAGATTCAATACCGGATACATAGAATGAGAATTGAGTCAGTTATCGCATTAACTACTCCTTCACGGCTTCAGTTTGACCGGCGGTCCTTCATGCGAGAAAAGTAGACGGTCAAGACGCAAGTTAGCGGGTTGTAACTGTATCAAGTTGACCGTGACACGACTCAACATAAATCACTCTCTCCTAGTCGCTAGAATCATGTGTGAATTTAAGATTCTTTCTATGATAAAATATACATTTATTTTTTACGTCAATATTTAATACATACATATCTATTGATTTATAACAAATTCATCATTGAATACTGTTTGATTAAAGTTTGAAAAATTTGATATTTGAATCAATTGACATTTAAAATACCGGAACAATTTGCTTCTAAACAAGTATTGGATGAATTAATTGATTGACATATTTTTATTTGAAATCATTATTCGTATCATTAAATATTAGTCATGAATTATTTCAGTTATGCGCGTAATTTAATTGCATTTTTCATCACATTCATCTAGTTGATTTAATATATTATGTGTTATTTAACACACATATTTAATCGAATATGAATATTATTGTGAATGTGTTAGATAATTGATAAAAAAAAAGAAAGAAAAGATAGGATACTGATTATGATTTTAACCTCGATTTGTTGAATAATGAATAAAATAGATTTTTATTAATAATGTAAACTCGTTTGAATATTTAAATCAAACTCATACGTACTAATCTAATTAAACATACAAATTTTTAAACGGAATCATTTGAATCGAAAAAAAAACGATAAAAAATTAAGGGGATTCAAGGTATTTTGTATTCAGAGAAAATTCTCGTCTCGGACAGTAACGAAAGGGAGAAATTGAGGGTGGAAATCCAACCAGAGTTGAACGACTGATTCAATCATGATAATTCCCCGAATGAAATTTACCGCCAACCATCACGCACGTATACTCTGGTTGCACGACGAGTGTACTTGACGCGTTAAGGTCTGTAGCTAAGGGATGCCCAGCTAACGCTACAGCACAGGGGTGCCAATCTAATAACGTCAATTGACTCTAGCCGACCAGGCACGAACGCTCGATTTGCGGCTGCTTTCGTGTCTTTTCTTTTATAGTGAATTTCGATCACTACTTCATAAAACACTTTAAACCCCTCTATGTCTTGATATAAAGTCTTTAAGGATTACTATCGATACCTGTCAAGAGCAGACATATGTTCTATGGTTTCTCAATTATTTTCGTGGAATTATTGGCTAAGTTGATCTTCATGTGGAGTACAATTGGCTGCTAATTTGAATTACATAAAAATTTAAGTTGTCATCTAATTCTTTTCGGTGTCAGAAAAACAGCGATTTGCTTACAGTAGAATTTAGAAGTCTTTATTTAGAAAGGTGATGAAGGCTTAGGGTTGCCATTTCAAATTTTGGAAATCACGGTCTATAAAGCAGTAAAAAAGCTACGGCAAAACACAGACTTATCTCGTCGAAAACCAGAACAGATCAGACTTGAAATTCTTTATTAAATATTGTAAAATTTATGTGAATCTTTACTTAATTAAAGTGTGCAAAGTTTTATTTAGAACAAATTACATTAACCCGTTAACGGACAATTATTTGAGAAAATCAATTACAGAATTAATTGAAAACAGTATAGTCAATAAACAGGTGGAATAAAATTCGATTTCCATTAAAAGTATAGATACACTCCGGTAGTAATAATTATCATTAAAGAGCGATTACGTTCAGATAGCATCGAACATAATAAAATGTCTAGAATAAAAATCATCATTTTTTTATGTCACTTTAACATTTCGATTTTTAGCAATTTTTCTGTCACACGTAAACTACAATGAATCACTTCTATGAATTTAATGGCTTATCTTTTGATATGTAATAATTGGAAAATTGTAGAATAAAACACATTTAACAGTCGGGTGTCATCGTTAGGGATTTGAGAGTCAATTTTTCGAGAGGGGACTGGTACCTACCAGTTGGACTTTCCCCTGTCTCTTGTTTTCCTTGTCCCTTTGCTCACAACCATTCTCACTTTATGGCCCTTTCTTGAACATTACTGTGTACCATGTCTCGATGCAGCCCTCAACATGCTGGATGCATTGTTGATAGTCAAATGGAGTCGACTGTAACAGGGCACGCATGGATAGACCAGCCGAGTGCCAGATGGGTGACTGATGCGACAGATTCATTTTGAATGCGTCAATCAACAGACTTTTCAGCTACAGTCTCGTAGGTTTCTGTAGAAAAAAGGTCTTATTCTTTGTATCTTTTGAAATACACCGTACAAAATATCGACTTTTTGTAATCGAATTACAGTAATAGTTAACTGTGAAATGAATTTCTTCTAAAGAACCAATTTGTGGAAATATTTTATAAAAATTCACTGAAAAAGATTGAAAAAATATTGATGTTTATAAATAATTATTTATTAAACATGCAGTAATAGAACTTCTAAATATAAATTATGATTGCTATTACTATTTACTACTCAACAATTAATTAAAAACATTAAAAAAAAACAAATATATACAAATAATATAACATTAATTCGAATTGGCATCTCGACAATAACTGATAGTGGTCTTCAATTACTAACATACAGTCAAGTTTACATAGAAAATATATAAAGGGAATGTGTTCTAGTTTACAAAACCCTGATTCTGTCATCTCTTTCTCGCTTTTCTATAGGGGTCCAAATAATGACGTAACCATGACGGGAGCTAACACTGATCTATAAAAACATTACATTGTAACCGTCAACAGGACGAGTGTGACGACATTACAGGATGTATAAGTGAAAGATGACAGGATTGACAGTCATCCATACTAACGATGTTTTCAGAGATAATATTTTGCACTCGAGGCTTTTAAAGGGATTATCAATCGCTTCGATTAACAATGAAACGATAAATTGAGTGAATTTAAAATGCTATGTATGGGTTATTGATTCTCGTTCATGATAAATATAATAAATGATTCTAAATTGGGTACAACAAAAGTGCAAGGCAATTAATTTCTTTGGAATGACGTAAAGTACTTGAATGAGGGAGCATAGAAAGGAGAGTACAGTAATGACGTAAAAGCGTTCTATCTCGATCATGTAGTCTAGTATATGGTCCTTTACAGGTGCCCTTCTCAGAAGCACTTGAGGACATACTTGACAGCATATAAGAATACATTTCACGTAATTTAAACTTAACCGTGAGTCTCTGAACTTAGGAAAATCCCACGTCAATGGGTAACAGCATTGAATGATGATGAAGTGCTCGTTTACATCAATTTCTTGTGATTTCGTTGGCAGCTTCTCCGCGACTCATTATCTTAGCATATACGTGCGCCAATTTTAACTTGAGCCTGCATCTTGTCTGAATTGTTATTTTGTTCACTTGATATAGCGACTATTATTATAAATACAGACTTGTGGCACACGAACCGCGTATAACAGTAGTGTAAAGCGTGTTTCATGATGTCAAAGCTGAGCATTTAGTAAACAGGCCAACAAGCGAGTATCGTCGAGGCTTAAAGAGAAAGAGAAAGAATAAAATTCGTGAGATGAATGAATAATATATTGTTATCTCAAAGAAATATGCAACTTGGGTTCTGTCAAGCAATTTGATTCAACCTACTACTCTTCTTGGTTTAATAATAAGGCTTTTAACTCCTTTATTTAGATATTTGCGTAAATTTACAAAGAAGCCACACACGAAGGATTACCAATTTCAGAAGACGTAAAACGCCAGTATAAATTTTACAGAATAATAAAGTCTGGATTCCTGCGATCGAAGTAGAACGTGGTTAAGGCGCATGGTTACACACGATAAAAAAACAAATACGCACGGGTTTTAACTTTTATATATTTGTTATTCACTTCGCAGAAGCTGCGCTTATCGAATATCCCTCGTCTCTTTAACTCTGGATCAATAAACATTTTCAGACCTCCACGAGATGATGAAAATCCATTTAAATCGTTTTATAATTATTTTGTGTGGTTTTTGCGCGTAATTGGTGCATCAGATATACTTTGAAGATGATTTAATCTAAAATAATGCTGACTAAGTGGCACATTTGAATCAATCTATTTTTCTTACGGTCTAATTTTAATGAGATTTTCTTCAACAATTCAACTTTTCTTTTGATTGATTAGAAAAGACTCAAACAAGACAGAATATCAAATTTAATTAATTATTTGAAATTTATGCCGAAAGATAAACTGTACACAATGAATTGTAGGTAACAAAATAAGTACTAAAAATGCTGAGAAAATAATTTGGTAGTTTGTAAAGATTTTCCGGTTGCATTATAGGTTCGTCCATAGACTTTACGCATGTGCGAGTTCGGATTAAATGTCAGGCACGCTTTTCAACGATACGCCATGCGAGTGCCTAATTCGAGCGACCGCGCGTGTATAACAGTTACTGGTTGAGAGTGTAATAATAATGTAACCAACGCGGTTTGATTTTTTGACAATAGAAGGTAGTAACATTGTTGCCAGATCCCCGCGGAGATTTCAGAGGGTTCATATAGTCAGCAGTAAAATGAACAATATCATCAAATTTCATTATCGGTGTAATAATGGTCGCTTGATTCGATGCTATTACATTGTATTCTAGCTTTCAATGGTGTATACTTACCCTCCAACACGATGCACCCCCACGGCCTGTTTTTTAAATCCCTGTCCAGTTACATAAATGCTTTCCAATCAAATGATTCTATAAGTTTCATTAAATAACACTTCTACCACTCAAATTAGTTCTTTTAATTTCACTCATTTTATTTTCTTCAATACTCTGACAACTTATCATTTTGAAGATTAACATTTTCGGCCTGTTTACGATGCTAATGCGTGATTATTAATTACAATGCTTAATGTTGAGAAATCATGTGCGAGAAAGAAGAGATTAAGTAAGAGAGGAAGTGGAAAGAGATAGCAGAAGTTAAACTTAGGGAAATGTGGCTGTTTCTCGGCATGGTGTCGAGAACTGCCAGCGGTGTTGCTTGCCTTACCGCAGTCCTAAGGCGAATGGCATACACGAACACTACTCTTCGTTGAAGACTCTGTCTCGCACACTGACAAACTTTAGTCTTTCCAGCGGCTGTCAACCAGCCATCACCCTTGAATGCGTATGAATAATCATATCGGCCAATCTCATATTCATACGTTGGCCCCACAAGCGAGCAGCCAACTCGACAGGGTTTCCCTTTAGACTCTGTTTATGGTATATAGGTAAATTTACCCGTAAAAAGCGTTCTTCATTTCAGTTGGTACAAATTTGTTTTCTTTCACATTACAAAATATTGCTAGTGATTACAGTCTTATTTCTGATTTAACGTTTAATTTTTTTCAGTTTTATTTCTGAGAAAAATCAAAATTTACGTTTGAGAATCTCTGAACTGTTGATCCCTTCAGACTAAAGGGAAAATAAAATCTTTAGTCAGCTGCTTTCTTTGCAAATTCAGCCCTCGGGATCGGCTAGGTTATGTGCCCCTTTTCAGTGAAAAAAGTATTGGGGAATATAACCAAAGTCCCACGTTGCCATTTAAATTGATTTACCAAAGTTTTTCCGGCTCAGGTAGTTCTTCAAACTATGAAACCTCTTCATACATCCAAGGTTGTCACCCTATTTTTCTTCTTTGTTATTTTACTATAACTTACACACGAGTTGAATATTGTTGAGAGTACACTTTCTACATAACCGAATGTACACAGGAGAACTAAAAAAAAAAAAAGAGACAAACTTTGTTTTCTATTCATGTACTACCTAGATGGTGAACTGTTTGAACATAATATTTACCCTTGCCTCTTCAAATCCTAGTTACTTCCGGCATCATTAAGATTTTCCTTATCGGTTTGTGAGACTCATATTTTTATGCAAACACTTGAACTCACTAAAAAAAACAATAAAAACTCACTATCAATTAGTCGTTTTAAATGATTTTATTTTTACACAGAAATGAACAACATGAAATTTTGAGCTACAAAGATGTTAGAGAAACTTTTCATTTACATTAAAACTTTTTTTTTTTCAATTGGGAAATGATAATTACTGACAGGGTGAATTAATTCATATAAATATTTATCTTTATTTAATGTAAGCATTAAATTATACAGTTAACCATAATATTTAATGAATTTTCAACAAAAAAAATACAGGGGTCTAAAATAAATTGTGAGGGTGTGGCAGAGACCAAAGACTTTGATCGTGTTTGCAACAATCTCCAGCGTAACCTCGGCCCTTACACAGAGTAGTCGTACATGCTAGACTGCTCACGATCTGACAATTACTTGTCGTGACTTGCACTTTAGAACCCCTACGACACTCTGAGTCAATCCCTCTATAGTTAGCAGGACTCTATTTTCCTCTTCCTGAATTCTGGTAATACGCGTTGAACATCGAAAAAGTCGGACGATCCGTTTGTGCGATAGTCAACATGTTTTCCCATCCGCTTGTCACGAACAATGACTCGCTGTTTATCGATCTGGCTGTTATATACAATGTTTTAAAATATAAAATAATAAACTGCATGATGTAGAAAATTAATTGATTGCGTTATCAGAGTTAATGGATGGAAAAAAAGGAAATATAAGAAGAGTTTTTAAAAAGAGAGGAAAGAAAATTCTGGGACACACTTAAACTTTACGCGTGCAGGAACGAGCAAGTCGTAAAGTTTATCGTCAAAGAGTGCTCCTCTTGAGTTTTCCGTCTCTCTCGGCTACTCGTGCGCGAGAAATAGTCAAAATAGCCGATCTTTATGTGGCTTTTACGGCTTTGCACTCGTTTCTCTTCAATATGTTACGAGCGTGAAATCCAAAAGCTCTTCCGGTTGGACAATTTTTTCTTTTTCTTCTACTTTAATATATATGTATTATAGTCTATTTTATTCTTATAACCACTTTCAATTGGTAACCCGCTGAGATTTAACTTAACAGTCCAATAGCAGACGCATTTTTCCAAAGTGTTCAAGGGAACTGGAATATGACGAACACATGGCTGACAAACGGCAACAGAGAGCAACCCCCCAAATAAAGTGGGACCCCACATGCTGGTCCAATCACGACTAATCCCCTTTCTCTATTCCTCTTCTCAAGTTCATTTACCAAAAGAGACTCTTACGTCTCCGATTACTTCCTTCATGTGGCTTACAGCCTGAAGGAAACATCAGGGAGCTTAACTTTTAACTTTTCAAATGCTACTAAGTTTCTTGGAAGGAATTTTTTCATGTTATATTCTGACCCGGAATCAAAAAATGGTCTCAAATTACTCTTCTTTACATGCAGAATCTCAGCTGCATCATAAAATGTATTTCTTTAACGAGGGAGAATTACAAAAAATATTAATGAGAATTCCTAACACTTATGGACATGTGTCTTGACTCATCAGCGTTAGACTTAAGATCTGCTATTGAAAAAAACTCGCATAAAGGCGTAGAAGTGAGCAAAAAATAATAGAGGGAAGGCATAAGCTATCAGCAGTGTACCCGGAAACGTTCCAATTTTCGACAAACGACACGGTTACTCCCCCAATGATGTTTCCTCTTTACCATCATTGTATTATTTGTGGTCCTAAACAGCGTGTTCACCAGCTTTTTGCTTCCATCCCCAGTGAGACGTAGAGACCTGTTATTATCGCGTGACGTTCTACGAGTAGAGGGACATAAAGCCGTCGAGGCACACGACAAGAGAAAAAGAGAACGATATATACTTAGAAACAGAGAGTCACAAGGTCGGTCCACAACCTAATAACGATCACGTTCTAAATAATCATCGAAAACTTTTGAATCTCAGCCCGCATTGTCCAGACCAATTACTCTGGGAATCCAAATGTCAAAAACTTAAGCCTCGATTAGCCACGCGAACAAATTAGATAAGATCAGACAGGTGAGTACTATTCATTAAAAACTCGTTAATTCTTCGAGGCTGATGAACGAATCCACGTGGCTTTAATTTCGTGGTTAACTTTTGTTGAAATGAATCAATAATCTTTCTCAACTCTTATCGGGTATAATAATTACACTTACATTTCAAAGAAATAGAATTTCATTTCTTTTTTTTATTTTCAGCTGTTTTATTGATTTACTAATTAAATGTAATACTCAAAATTATACCTATAGATTTGTAAGGGTTTAGTAATCTTGATAAATCATTCATTAACTACGAATATTTTTTTATGTTGAAAATTTCAGATAAGCAAAGATAAACATATACTAGAAATTAATCAGAGAAAAAACTTAAATACACTTTTATACTTAATCTTTTTATTATATTTTCTTTTTTTTTACTTTTTTTCATAAATCATTACTATGTCTCGGTTTTACGTTTATTTTGATCGTTAGTATATACGATATAATAAAACATTCGTGGCTAGGAAGCAGGATACTTGAGGCTTCTTGATGAGCACCGGACGACCTCATGCTAATCGCACATCAAATTCATTTTATAACGTGCCGTAAACGTTTATACAAGAGGGAGACAGGTGCTAGAGCTCCCGTGCACGTGCGCTATGTTTAAAAGTCCTTTATTGCTTTCATAACTCTAGAATGATTTTTAATCTTACAACTACATATTAGCCGATCATTATTAAATAAAAATAATTTATTTATTTTCACGATAATTACAAATGGTACACTTTCGAATCATTAAATGTACGTCTGTAAAATTATATGTTGCTTCAATACACAATAGAAGATTCACTTAAAAAAACTGTCATCAAATAATATGATGTGACGTAGATTCAGGCGCCGAGTTTTTATTATAAAAACCTACCACTTATACTGTTCACAACTCTTGATGTTTTCTAACGGATTATCCACGAGCGCAACTGCATTTGCGTTTACTTTGTGAAAGATAACATCTTGAATGACGCAATATAACTGACGATAATGTGCACGTATGTCTCATAAATAAGACATATCAAACAGCATTTAATTTTCCAAGCAATGTAAAATAGTATTTAAGTAATGAAAGAACGATAAAAAAAACTTTAGCATTCAGTAAAGTCAAGAAATAGTAAACAAGTAAACAGAGGGAATTGAATGAATTCCTTGTCAGTAACTGGTATTGTTGATGAAGAAGAAATGGGATGGTTCGTTAAGCAGAGCAGTTTTTCAGACATTGGACACAGTTTTTCATAACAGCTGCCTCTAGCTAGGAGGAAACTAGTGAGGAGGGAATGAACAGAGACGGAAGTCTAAACGAGACTTGGAGAATAAAGGGAAGGTTTCTAAAGCTTCATGTCGACATATGGACATTAGCACAAAACTGGTCATTCGACTTGGCCACTGAAAAAGTCCCAATCACTTTGGCATTCCGTTTTCTCATTAAACCAACAAGCTCTTGCATCGTTGACCTCTTCGTCGTCTTGTTTGCATGTGATACGACTTGGAGAGTCTATTGCTTATGTCTTTAACCGCTAAGAAATTATTCCTCGGTATATTAAACAGTTTGTAGCTGATGCACATGTGGTTTGTTAAAGAGACATATATACGACTGGACACGAACGATTGAGGACTCCGTTTGCTTATGTAGACACAAATATCTGTAAGAGCGTGCACGTTACAGGATCTTGAGTTGGTATATATACACTTATGCGCCCCCAACCACCTGCACACGTCACATTAGGCTCATTTTCCACACGCGGTTTTACACGCGTGGCAATTACAATAATAATAGGTCTGCTTGTAGGCTCGTTCTGTACTTGCTGTGCCGCATATATATCCACTCATGTCTAGAGTGCTCGTTTTCTCAAATTGATTTAACATATTCATTAGGTTATGCTAATTGTCATTCAGATAAAAAAATTTACTCCCTTTTAAGTCTATCCTCACCACTGTTCTTTCCAGCACATTTACTATTATTTTTTACAAATTCAGATTAGTGAAGAATCTAATTTAATATTTGATCAAAGAAATAATAATTACAACGTCCATTTTATCTCACAATAATTAAACTTTCATTAACAACTCAATTAGAGTTAATTGGACTTTTAGATCAATATTTCATAAAAGTTTAAATATTTGAATAATTTATTAACATAATGAAATTTTTCCAATCAATGTTTTGAAAATTCATTATAATCTTTATAAATTATGCTGTAGTTGAAATCTCTACAATCTCTCGTAAAAGTGAATGTAAAAATAAAATTGATAAAAATTTTTAATTAGGTGGTTGTTTATGTTATTATGAGTTATTCACATGTTGAAAGTTGGTAATAACATATGTTAAGAAAAATGACAGAAATCACTATATAGGAAAATGACCGTAGAATAGCCGGATGCAGACTATTAAGGTTTAATAGAAATGCAAACAAAAAAAGCAAATAAAAAATGTTCTGGAGAATAGTAAATGTAATGACCGATGGCCAACCTCCAGCATGTCATTTGGTGCAAAAAACCAACAAGTCGGAACGCACCGCCCTTCCTTCACTCGTGCCCTCAGCAGTACAAGAGTACTTTCAATGACGGAAGAGGGTTCGAGAGAGTGAAAAGAAAAGGGAGTGAAGAGGCGGTAGAGAGGTATTTCCGTAGTTGAGCCCTACGAGTGTTAATACACACGTCGTTCGCATACGTCGATCTGTGCTGTTATTACGTAAGGTCTGACGCGACCGTCATGCTCTGACACTGTTCTAAATTGGACGGTTGTACTCACTAAATAAACAGAGTATCTTTCTGGCCACAGTCGAACATGTCGAGTGGATTGCTAAGTGATTTCTCAAACTTGTTTAAATATCCAACAAGTGCATCAATCCATTTTTGTATTGAATTCTTTATTTTTGCTTTAATCTTTTGTAAATAAAGTTAACAAAAAAAGGTGAAATATATGAGTGTCTCAAACATTTATCTCAACTCTTCTTTATTACCTTCGTCGTTTGATCTTATATTTCAGTGGCATTTATATCTTTTTTATGTCTTTTTTCTCTTCTTTCTTTCTATATTTACACAGTATTCTCATGACTGTCATGATGATGAGCACACCCTCGCAATTTGATACATACTCTCAAGAAAAATGAGAAATGCTTTTGTATCTTCTGCGATATCAACAATACTTCAATTATAAACCATTCAAACCTCTCAAATACATGTTGATTCCAATTATCATTTGTTGTTTACCGAGTTAAAGATGCTAAAAAACTGGTTATACTGATTTCATAGTTATTATTTTTATAATACAGATATTTATTATTGTAATAAAAATGGCAAATAATTTTATACTAAAGTCAAATTATTCTAAAAATTTTTAGCTAATTCAAATGAATACTAGAGAAAATGAAATGAGAAATGGAAATGAATATTTATTTGAATGGAACCATTTAGAATCCAGGTGGTACAAAGAGACCAATCCAGCAGCCTTCAGACGACGTTCAATAACCGGAAGTACATTACTTGACGCATCCGCCCAACCGTCTAATGCGTATGTGAGCGTCCCCCAATTCCATCTCGATTATTCGCTCTCGCTGGTGACGTTAACGATCATCATGACGTCCATGTACTCTTTTTTTTGTTTCAATGATTGTTTGATAATCGAACTGAATTTTTTTTCTTCATCATTCGATTGACGTAAAAGGATGCTTTAGCATTCGTACACTTGGACATATACATACAACTGACGTATTGAATATATTTACTGACCACTTTACTATTTCTATTCTTAGATAATATCGCTGTGTATGACCTATCGCAAACGTCACGATTTTTCTTATTCTTGAGAAAGATTATAGCGATCTTTATAGAATAGACGTGACTGTGATCGTGGCCGCGCCTCCAATTTTTTCAACTCCAATTCATGATTGTATATATGCGCAGACCCATTAAATGTGAGAGACAGGCAGAAAACTAGCTCACATGTAGGCGATCAATACACACATAATAGCTGGAAGGCAATTAATCGGATAAACTTTTATTTTATAATATAACGAAAATAAAATGGCTCTGATTAAAATAGATTTTGGGGGGATTTGGGTCGTCAATCTGGAGTAGATAAGAAAAATAATATTTGATATTTCTAAGTGTTTACGTCGTCGTAAACACATAACGAGTAGCCCTTCTATTACATTCAAAGTCAAATACATATTTAATTAGATCCACATGCACCAAGGCTTATAACTATAATCGTAATATGATAATTATATTGCGATGATGATCATCGTCGTTAAATGTATAAAAGCAGACATAATAGCAATAACGAAAAACGAGTAAATGAGAAAATAAATTTTTTTTATATTTTTTCACAATAAATGGTAATTTATGCTTTGCCCCGATAAAAAACAATTTGTAATATCAAATGAAAGATAATATACAAAGTGTAATGAAGAATAATTTTATTTTTTGTACATTTGTTTTCAACTTGAACTCGATGAATGTTCATAAATAATTCATTGTGTAGAAAAATGGTTAATTCTTGACAATAATTGTTAAATTAAGAACTATTCATTTTATAAATTTTTCTCTTTTATTATTTTTTCTTATAAACAAGTTACTATAAAAAAAACTTTATTAGATGATTAAATTTATGCGTCATAAATAATAATTAAATTTTTCCATCTAAATAATAGCTTTGTATTATTTTTTATTCATTTATGATTTAAATGAAATACTTTCAGAATTATCTTTTCAATAAATAAACTGCAAAATACATACTTTCAAAAACTTTATATTTAAAAATAATTTATTCATATTTAATGAATTAAATCATTAGTGAAATATTTTTCCTCGCTCAATTAATTTTCTGTAACATAATATTATTCCAAATTTAAAGAGCATAATTAATGAGACATATGTTTAACTCTTTGCTTGTAACATATATTTTTTTTATTAACCTTGTATCCTATTTTGAGTGTTGTCTACAATTATTTAAATGTGTCTACGCAAATTAACTCATCTTGCATTTTATGATAAGTACTTATCATTTCTCATTTATGATACTTCTCCATATTCTGAGATTTATCTAAAATGGATAGAGATTCAACAAGTATGTTTAGTTCCATGTATCGAGGAAATGCCCATCATAGTACGACCACTAATGAGACGAATGTTTTGTAATTCAAGGTTAATACTTTTCAATTCTTGTTACTTTCCAGCTATTTCCCAGCATGATGATTAGAAAATAACGAGTGGTTAGGAGGCAGATGCATTCTATGAAGAAGAAAGTAAGAGCGAAAAGTCCAGCCTGCAACTCGAATCGAATGTAATAACGATGTGGCGTGTGAGCGTTGCGTGTCAAGAATGACAAACGCATGGACAGGAAGCAAGTGGATTTAAAAAAAAGAAGAAATAATATTTATCGGTAGAAAATGGGGAAGGGGGTTTTATGGACGGTGGTGGATAAATGATTCTTTGCAGGGGAAAAGGAATTTTGAATCTCGAGAACTATTTCATTAATATTTTATTTATTTTTCTCACGGAATATTTATAGAGATGAGGAAGGAATAATGGGAAAAAATATTTATCGTAGATGAAGGATTTTTTCATGTAAAATGTCGTGGCTTAAAAATGACAGATAATTCATTCCCTCAGCGCTTGAGAGCGAGAAGACACTTTCATCCAAATATTCTCGGCCATACGAGTATATATTTTTTATCACATGTGGGATCCATACACTGGGAAAGTCGAGCCAATATTGCTGATGGCATGTCCTGGGATATATAGAATGCTACACGAAGCACTAGAGAAATAGAGTGAAAGGAGGAGATGGGAAAGAGACCATAGGCACACGACTAAGCTTTCATAATAATTTGCATCTCACTGCTGGCGGAGGTTTCTTCATGCTGTGTATTAAATATGGATGCGTTTTATGGTTGCTAGGTTTCATATATTCGTCGCAACGCCGTTGGGACTCTGAACGCATTCCTTTTCTCTCCCTGGTGGTTTCGTCCATCAAACACAGTGACACCTCGTCGCTTCAGGTCATATGTTTACTGCGAGTATTCACGTTGAGGAAAAACTTGACTTTTTTATGAACAACCCAATTGTCTTAGACCTTCTTACATGCTTGTATATAAACATGAAGCTTCATCCGGTCTCTTGTCAGTGACTCTCATCAAAATACTTGATTCCGCTACACACTACTTAGTACAATATTTTTCTTTTATATCAACTTAACTTCAGAAATGACTTCTTAGCTTTTAAAAACTTGTTTCTCACTTATACTTTTCGCTAATGAAACCTTGCTGGGCGTCACTGTTGGTTAATGTGATTGTAACGCCTGATAAAGCGGTCGTATATGTAACGAAATGGTCAGCAGCGTCATTTTTTCGCGCTCTTATGAATTCTCTCTTCACTCTTAACATCATCTCATCACTCGTCGTGGAAGACTCAAGGGGATAAAGTTGACAAAAAAAATGGTATTGTGCATAAAGTCTCATTAAAAATTCTCAAATTAGTGTACGTTGAACAGAAGTAACTGTTGGAATCCATGAAGGTGAAAGCGAGAACGTCATCAGATATGGCAGGAAAGTATGTGTCACCATAGGTGAACCGGTGCACCCGTCTTATCCCGAGGGAGTCCAAGTAACATGGGAAACCAATTAGCCAAGGAACGCTGCCACCGCGGTGTTGTCGAAGGATATGAGTGGTCCCTGTCGTTAACGGTCGTCGATGGTCGGTTATCGCCAATCGCCTGCGACGATGTATTCAGCCTTTTTTTTTTCTTTTCTTCTCTTTCTCATCAACATTGCATCCTTTTGATGTGTCTCGAGAAGTTGTTTTCAATGTAAATAATAAATCCAACTGTAAATTAATGATTAAAATTTTTTTTACTCGTAAAATAAGAATGCAATATGAAAAAAATATTGTTCTTGATCGTTTCTTCATTCAAATAATAACTTTAAACTAATGGAAATTATTTTAAAATAATTTTCATGATGTATAATCAATCATAATTTTTATTTACATTGAATACAAACTATTATTTAACAAAGAAAAAAATTTCAATCAAACATTAGATCAATTGTATCTACTAGTAAAGTTTATATTTTTTGGTTATTGTTGTTGAAAAAATACTTATTTGATAATTGAAAAAAAGTAAGAGCTATTTCGAGATGAAATATGATAACAAGTTTCTAAAAGTCATGATCATTTGGAAGCCTAGTTTATGGTGCGAGTAAATTAAAATAAATGCGGGAGACGAGACAAAACGATGGCGAGTGAGAGAATCATTTAAAGAGTAATAGAAGAAGAGAAGGAGAAAAAGAGAGGAGTAATGGAGCCAGTGTGATTAGGGAGGAATGTTGATTAGATCCATCAGCAAGAAGACTTTTGAGAGGCTCTTTTTGAAGATATTAACTAAACTTGAAGTAGACTTTCTAACTTTACTTCTTTGTAACAGTTCTATTCAATAAGCGAAAAAAGTAAAATTTATTGTAAACCGGATACTTGATGTAAATAATCTTTTGTATATATATATTTATATTCATCAAATGTTTGTCATTTACGTGTAGAACGAAACATCGCACATCATTGTAGTGATTTTCATGAAGCAGCAGAGCAAAATCGTATGCTGTCGATAGATAATCGTTCTGACATTTGTCACGCGTCATGGAGACTTATCTTTGCTTGTCGTGGAATCAATTTCCCTCGCCTACATAGTACGGAGATTCTGCATGAGAAAATCGAAAGGTTACCAGAACCGTAAAGTATTTTTCCTGATGCGTGAAAAATTTTTATTTCTCACGTAACTGTTAGTAAAGGTCTTGACGATATTCTACATAAACAGCATCGTCGTTGTCAAGACGAGTGGTAATAAAATGATTCTTTTTCAATTTTATGTAAGCTAGGGTATACTTTTGTATGTATACATATGAGCATGTATAGTACATACGTCTAATATATACGTACATAAAATATCATGTTAGTGAAAAAGATATACATCTCCAATGTATCAGGCGTGGGCACGATGCTCTCCTGTCGTTCACGAGCAAATTTGTCCTTGGTTTTCTCCCTTCTTTGCTATGGAATAACTATCGATGCTCTTGAGTCAGCCATTAGACACCCGTGGAGAATCATTCAGAAGCGTAGACTCTAGAATATCTCATCATCCTTCAAGTATCCTATTTCAAATATATTAAATTGTTCTTATATTGATAAGTTGCAGATTGTGACGCCATTGAGTAAATATAAAAGCTGAATCACGTCATGATATCCTGAGGAGAATGTTCTTTAGGTAGTATCGTCATCAGCTTCAGATTTTCAACCTCCGGAATTCCGTTCGTTTACGATCAATCTAATGATCCAATATTTTATTATTAAATTGCTGCACTTCTCGCTAGCGTCTTTAATCAAATGTTAACTTCACATTTAAAACTTATTTTAGTTGAATCCAACACTCACCAGTCATAAATTTGTTTCATTTATATGATCCTTTTAAATTCTTTCGTCAGTCAGGTGTGGAGCTTGTTAAGTCAAACGTTGGTTCTCTCATTTTAACTTTTACTTCTTTTAGTCTTTGCAATAATCAACTCTTTTGGAAAACGATTTCTTCAGTTTGGTAGTTGGTCTTCTTCATTACCTAAGGGTGTAATGATTACCAAGTAAATACCCTAAAGCAGTATGTTCAATCTCAAGTAAGACTTGAAACGCGTGTCTTTTTGACTTGAAGATTCTTTCCAACAGCACAATTTAATTGTCTCTCACTCTTTCTTTCACGCGTCCTTCGCATGACGGACGCGTCTGTTGTACATGATGCTGAAAAGGGAGACGGGGAAGATAGTCTCTTCAGCTATATGACCTTGAGGGCAAAAGAGACTGGACTGATGAATATACACGCAAATAACATATTTATATGTGTGTGAGAGAGTTTAAATGTTAAACGCAGTGGTGCATTCGATAAATCTGCTACTGTTGTGTTGAAAGAACAAATTTCATTGCGTGGAAAATGCAAATATAATTATACCGTGCTGACATAACAGTAAGATAATCCGTCGAGGAGAGGCGCTGCCTCAGTAATAAATCGTAATTTATAGTCCTGAAGCTCGAGAGTTCGCCAACATCGTTTAAGAAACTCAAAACTATTCCTACTTCTTCTCTAACGGTTTTCTTCTTTATCCAGGCTATTGTCACTGATTTCACTCTTTCTATCTCTCACAGTGGCTAGAATTATCAGAATTAATAGTCTCATTGCTCTCTTCTAAGACCTAAAATTTGATTTACCGTGTAGGCAGGTCTACAATGTTGCTCCTACTGACTTGATAATCTAGACATTTGCCTCTCTATCGTTCATGCTCTGATAGTGTCTCACTTTTGCACGACTTCTACAACCAATAAATTAATTGCTGAGATTTACGTATCTCGGTCATAAAACAGTCAACGGGACTCACTCTCCCCCTGCTGACTAATTGCATAATTACATAGCGTTAAGAGACAACCAATTAATAAATGTAACTACATGTAGAGCACAATGTCGACGAAATGATCATCATATGTAAAGTAGTATAGGAAGAGTAGACAAAATACACGTGCGAAAATGCGATTGGCTGCTTCACACGTAGGTGAACCGCGTGTTTACGCCGATCAAGCCCGGGGGCTTTGTATAATTTATTGTCTTCCGTCGTCGATGACGGCTGGCGCACGCCTTATGCTCTCTCTCTCTCGTTCTCTTTCAAGTTATCACTTGTATCGGACTACTAGCACTTCATTTCTTGCAGAATCTTGGATAATTTCTACTTTTATCATCTATAATAGATATCTGAAGTGGGCCCCTTTCCTGGATAATGGGCTTTTCAAGTTCATGTTTTTCTATTGGAAATAGTTGTCTTATTTCAATTCAATAAATATATTAATATATTCATTAGTACTGGAATGTTCTATAATTAATTTACATTTCATCTTTTTGAAAAAAATTTGAACATACAATTGGTTCAATAGGATACTCAAACAGTATGTTCTTGAGGTATGGAACTTCTGGTAAAATATTTACATGTCCTATGTTATTTGTTTTTTAACGATGAAAAAAATAAATCTGTTAACGACAATAGAAAATTTTTGACATGTTAACATGTCTGTGTAAATATGTTAATACGGAAGTTAACGAGAAATAATTTATGAAGGTTGTAGAAACCTAGTACGAATAGTAAGTTGTAAGGTTAGAGAAAGTTGCAAATGACTTACAGGAAAAATGATGTTCGATATGGGGGTTATGATTTATTTAAGGGTCCAAGGCCAGACATCCGGTTTGTCGAACTACGATTTAAGAGTGTGACTATTTAATGGGTCTTGAATTTAACTTGAGGAGGCGAAAGAGCACTCATGAGCTCGAAAAGTCAAGCATGAGAGCACTCAAGTAATAAGGATATGCTTAAACTAAAATGTACAACGTGGAGAAGAAATGAGACGAAAGAGTAAGAGACAATGCGAATTATAGAGAATCAACGAGTACGCGTTGAGTCGTTGACGCGTCAAATAACCGTTTATCACTGCATCGACATAAGTCACGTAGCAATGGGACCCCCAGACCACTTAAAAAACGTTGATCCAGGCGTTTAGTAGGAAGTGACGTCAGTCAGATCCACAGTAAATAGTCATACTGTGCCCACGCTATGCTGTTGAAGGCCACTGGGACACTTTCATACATGAGATCTCTCTTGAAATCTCAGCGAATGTGAACTTGATCTCTATTCCCGCATCACCAATGTCAACGAATTCTCTTAATAATTCAAGTATTAAAGCTCTCTAGGACCTTATCACACTTAAAGTTTACTTTTGATCGAGCGCAAGTGCTACTACAGAGAGATTAAGCTACACAGCAAAAAAAAGAGGAAGAGTAAAAGTGAAGATGATGCCTCTGACAGTATGTGGGAGTGGCTGTCACTCATTGTTGTCCATTCAGGCCCCCCTGGATTCAGTGATACCTATTATTATATCGCTTCTTTCTCCTCTTCGTGTATTGCATGTCCTTGCGGCCAGTACAACTGACAGTAACATGAACGCGAATCATCATCATCAATTCCTCTGCCCTTTCAAGATCTCTCACTGATGTGAGATGGTCACAAGATCGCGTGCGCGTGCGACAACATGATGCTTTGCTTGCTTTGACTCTCGTCAAGTGATGACGAATGAGGTTATTAATCGTATGTGACTTGTATCTTGTTCTTACAGAGGCCACCATCTTCGTCTCTCTCATATCCCGGTGCGGGCGCCAATGATGACGCACGAAGCCCAGGAAGTGGAGGTACACCCGGACCACTCAGTCAACAAGCACCCACCAGTTTAGACTCATCTGATCCTGGTAAGTCATTTATGTTAATTACAACACTTTTGTCATGATTATTTGTTTTCTCACTTTCTTCAACTGATTGTTGCATGATTAAATAAGATGTAGTGTGAAAGTCGTGATGACAAGTCAGATACTAAGTGACATTCAAGTATTGTACACCCTTCGAATTTTATAAACACTGACGTGCACGTCAACATTAAGCTCAACGCGCCACCGTCGAGGCTAATGAGCGGTCCGCACCAGTGGCGTCAACACCCTTGTCTTCCTCTCGCTCTTGAAACTCATAATTTCCTCATACATATTCATTACACCTTTTGACTGTTTTCGTTCAGGTATAAAACATTCGAGACATTCATCTAATTGACATAAATCTCGTTTCTTAAGCTCAATAAATTAAATAATACGAACACTAGAATTTAAAAAAAAAATGAAGAATGAATAATTAAAAAGTAATAGTCACATTGGAGATTCCGCCAATGCTTAACATGGTTGAGTTCAGTCAGTCACCGGGGGGAATACAAGTTCACGACACTATCCCATAAAGTTTCATTAAGCTTCGGTTGTCTATATATTCACTGTCGTGCCAACGTTATAAAATTGTGAGCGTCAATGATATGACATTTGAATGAAAGAAATGTCTGATCAATAGCAATCAAATGACAGTAGGTCTTCTTTTTATTTACGCAGAATGACAATAATAATGAAAATAACAAGAAAAAAATTGATTTCAAGTGACTCGTAAAATTTAATGTATCGTATCAAATCACATTTATATTAAATTCCATAAATTATGATCTTTAAATGTCTTCACAGCTAAAAGGTTTTAATGATTGAGAGCCACTGAAGAAAAAAAAATCAACATGATCTAACAAATCGACTCCGTGCGCGATAAACAGACTTAGCATGCTATCCTCTCGTCAATTCTCAATTATACTATTATTTATACTTTTTTAAACATCGTCGATGACGGGTTCACCACTTCCAGCAGGCTTATCTGGTGTTTATACATCTGGGTAAGTTGTTTGTGGATACCTATTGGTTATATATTCTTTAATGCACATGTGCTGTTATGCACAAATAGACGAACACCATTTTGCAAAGAATTTTTAGAAGTATGCAGCCATGCACCTCGGTCTTTTGTACACTTTAGTTCATACCTGATTATCCTTACCATGTTGGAGATAACTATCAAGGTATACAGACTGGAGGGTTTCAGTATTGTCATTGCGTCCAACGAACCATTTACTAGTCGTTCCATTACACGCACACATATTATTTTTTAACCAATAGACTATCACATGGTCAGAATATAAAATACATTCTCGGTGGACCAACTTCTTCCTTCTCTTCACTGCTGAAAAACCCTCATTAACGCAGCGGTCTGTTGGTGTTCAGATATTATCTATCAGTTTCTTCGTTTACTCATCCTCGTTGGCTTGCTTGTTTTTAAAAAATCGACCAAGGGTTTTTTGTTACTGGGACTGAACAAATTTTTGTGCTCATCTTTGGTTACAAGAATCATCCAAGATGAATCAAAGGTCAATTCGAAAGGCTTGTATTTGATTTTGCCATCAAAATCATCACGACCCACGCATTGGATATGCATTTTCTGATGTCAAGAAAAGACAAGAGTGGGACGAAGGATCATGGTGAATTCCTGGAAATGGAAGAGAGGGTGAGGGAGATAGAAGTAATGAGGCTGATTCCGTGTTTTCTGTGTTTCAAGAGACGGTCGTATCGTTCGGTTATCGGTTCTTCTTCTTCTCCGTTGTCCCCTTGGATCCCTCACTCCGTCGTCGAGAACGTTCGTGGTATAATGAGACCTTCATGTCGTGAACTCCCTCACCTTGTATCGTTGCATCTTTCTCTCGCCCTCTTATTTTTTCTTTTCTTTTTATAACATTTTTTTCCTTCATTTTCACCACGAAGCGCGTAAAACGTGGTAAGAACGAGCCACGTTTAAACAACCGGCAACCTTTATTGGTAATATAGCGGCATCGTGGACCACATTCCCTTGGTGACAACTTTCGCACGTTATTTCTCTTGCAATTTTTTCCTCGTAAATTTTTGCTTGTTGCACATGCCGATCTTTATCAATTGATGATCGTTAAGTTTAAGTATTTAACTGTGAATAAAAATTAAAAATGTATTTCATAATTATCTTAATTTTTTCATAATATAAAATAACTGTTCTTTTTCATTCATTATGATCGTACTTTAAATGGTAGAAATTATCATATAGGATGATAATGTTATTTTTATCTAATTTTTATTAAAAATTGTTTACATCTACGATTCAAATCATTTCTTCTTATCTCCACTCTTGAAGCTGTTTTTTTTGTTGTAAAGTTATCTTTTATTCCACTCGAACAATGAATCTCAGAGTCCATTGATTTGACATGTATAGTCGGTTATCGTCTGAGGGTGATTAACTTCTTGTTAACATGACGTTATTCGATTATAAAAAAATCTTCCAATATAAAATACATTAGATATAAATACAATTGATATCATATATTTTATTATATTCTATAAACGAGATAGACACCCATTAATATTTGTATTTACTACTCATAAATTTTTTTAAATCTGACTTACGTGATTTTAATTGTTGAAAGAGGGGGTTATCAATCAATAGATAGTTTCTCATTTTTTTTATCAAGCACGTTTCATCAACATTTTAATAAATTTAAGATGGAAAAGCAGCCTTTCATGTATAGTTTTTGTTCATTCATTATTATTCCCCTTCTCACATATTGATTGAAATTAACTTTCGTCCAGAACTACAGAAAACCAATTAAACCTCTGATCTCAAATTTATTGAAACAATTAAGTTTGATCACTAAATTCTAGTATTTTCTGTTGAAGCTGATATTTTATTATAGCAGCAACAATAAAGAGAAAAAATAACGGTAATGATTTTACCGTTAAATTGTACAGCTTTTACCCTTGAAAATTGTAACTTGATAGCTTCAATAATTTTAAGATAGTAAAAAAAAAGTCTATAAAATTAGTTGGAGGAAGAAAGAATATTTTTGTCTAAATTAAGATGGCACAAAAGCGAATATTTCAGGCGGTGCTTTGTATATGATTCAGTGGTCATATTATTTGAAAATGCATATTTTTTTAATTTTTCATTTGTGCATTTACAAGGGTAAAAGCTGGTTCATATTATCGATAATATGAACCAGCTGGGTGAAAGAGATAGGAGTTTCATCGCATGCTGTAAATTCTTTTCACGCATGCGGTCAGTTTAGTGGCATTGCTGTTGCTGCCAACTGGATCACGTGAGTCACTGTATCGTTTTTTTTTTCAATTTTTTTAACAAATTTTCGTCCCGAAATCCTAGATCTTGCATGATTTGTAATGTTAAAAAACATTGGTAGCATGCTTGGTGAAACAACGGTTTACAAAAAAACTTATTTTAATAATCGATTAGTTATTTGTCCTCATATGAGGTACATTTTGGAAAATATTATAGCAGATTTAAATACATGTTTGACGTAGAATATAAAACATCTTTGCTTGTGGTTTTTATTTGTAAAAATTATAAATACTCTAAGAAATGCTGAGTTTATATATAAACTTTATTGAATTATTGTCAACTACTTTTTAAAAACTAGTGACACTGGTTGAGAATCACTGATCGACAGCTGTTCTGAGGCACGTAAGATAACCTAAACTTCACTCGACCATGGCTGCTAGCTAGCTCGCGTGTGTATTGACTGGCGTTTATATTTTTTCAACCCAGCTATGCATAAATAACCGGACCACACTAACAGGAAAGAGTGTGAGGATTTTGTCTTCTTCAAAAGTTTGTTTTTTTTCAGATATTTTTTAAAGGAAAAAAATCTTTCGTTATCAATTATACTGTCTTTTACTATATTTATCTGAAAAAGATTCTAGACATCATTGAATACTTCATAATTAGAAATTTTGTCATTTTTTTTTACACTGACGAGACTAAAACAGTAACAGATTCCATTTGATACGGGTAGTAACACACTCTTAACTTGCCGAAAAACATGGAAGAGAAAGCGCCGTAAACACTATTTCATCAGACGAAAGTCTAAGTCTCTAAGCTTTTCCGCAAGGATTCACCATTTACTTGCTTCCATGGCAGAAAGCCACCCCTTTGGTTCTTTTACGTATAGTTGAGTCAAAGAACTATGTATTTCTATCTATCCTTCTATCTTCTCCGCATTCCTTGGGGTATTACGTACGCCCCATGACAGCTTGCAGACTGCTTTCTCTCTTCTCGAACTTCTTCGAGAGGGTATTTGACGATTTCTCTCCCTCTAGACTTCGTTTGATACCGTTGAGACTGAAAATCTCGATGTGAAACAATGCAAAACCATTACGGATTCATCACTATACATTGTACTTAGCTGATTTTCACATTTTTTCTTCTTTATCACATCGATGCATTCGTAGCTATTGTTGTTTCGTGTATCAGTATAGTGTAAATAAAATGGCAAACTCATATAATTGCTCGTTTTTTTTTAAAGTTATCATCAACAGAAAAGCTTACTAACTTGAATAAAAAATGTTCTTTAATATTTTCATCAATTACGTATTTCATGAAAATGTTTAAATAATTTTAAAACTAATTATTAAATCATTGTAAAAATTCCAATTTCGAAATTCAAAATGATTATTGAACTAATAGATGATTTATTGACGGCCTATTTTACCTCAAAAGCAAATATATTTTGTACTAAAAAAAAAGAAATGATAAAAGTTCTTAAGTGCATTTATATCCAACAGGCAAAGCAGTCTATGCGGAAGCATTTGTATAGTCGGAAAAGTTTTCGTGAAGAGGATATGAAAATAGAGAAAAAGATTCAAGAGAGTCACTATACACAGCCATAGGATGAAATTGCTCTCCGACATTTCGGGAAAAAGAGTAGGAAAGAGGGATGATGTGGAAGGAAAGCAAGGATCCATCTCCCGGGTGTTGCGATGGAAGGAAAGTGCAGTCATCCGGAATAAACGAGGAGGAGACCTAAAGTTCTTGGTTGAAGTTTAGCCGGGTGGGTTGGGAATAAGTTTGTGTCGCGCTGGTGATGAAACTTTGCCGTGACGAGAAAGAGGGGTTGTCACACCGTTTTCCCTCGCTATCTGCCGTAAAACCGCTGCGCCACACCCCTGTTCTCTTTACTCTCTGGCTCTCATTGTAAAGCATTGTGCTCCACTTGAGAGAAGAACAGTCAAGCAAAAGAAAAAGATCGTACAGAAAATATCAACGAAAAGAATTGAAACGTTTTCATGAGTCTTTCCGTCCTTTTTATTATCTTATACTGGCGACAAATTCAAAGCTATTGGGTTTGTCGGGGTGACAAAATTCATTTTTACAACCATGCGTGGTATCTTTGTGGTGGGCTGAATAAGATGAGAGAATTGGAAGTAGAGGGCTGATTTTCTACTACCTCTAGGCAATGAAGGAAAGGCCACACATCTCGTGAGATAAAGAACACATCATTCCAAGTGTCTCATAGAATATGTAAAGATATGAGGGCTGTGACATATTTTTGCGAACAGTATGACACTAAATATAACACATGAGTCAGGGTGGAGTTGTGTAGTTGGGGTAAAAATAATCGGAGAAGTGGTCGAGGCGTTTGGTTGTACCTCAGTCGAATATCTTGACGCCAACGTGCCGCGTCGAAATCATGATAAATTGATGAAATAATATGAACGAACGAGGCAAAGAACTGGCGAGTATATCACAAACACAAGCGACTGCAGCTTGTACAACCGCAAACGGACAGGCATGTCCCTGGAGCCATCGCTGGAAATTCGAGGACCGGTCTTATTCGAAGATGAGGCGAAGAAAAAAAGACAGCAGGGAACATTCAGAGAGGAAGAAGACGAAAGCAGAAGAAGTTGAAGATGTCTTTTTTTATTCTGCCGGGACGAACAGACTTCGCTCTTGGTTTACAAGCATGTGGTCTACAGAGAGGTTGCCACGTTGTTAAAATAACCGCGGTGAAGCTCGCGCACGAAGGCGTATATGTTCTTTCTCGTTTATTTTTCATCTTCGTTGCGCTTACGTCTGTTCAAGAGAGCCCAATGACGCTCGTTGCACACGCACAACGTTGGACAAGACGTACATGTGGGCAGCAGGAGAAGACAAGTTGGCAGGAATTGTGTGACCAAGAGCAAGAGAGATGTATCGAGTTGGAGCAGATTTTACTTTATATATTGTCGCATGAAAGGAGTGGTGACCAACCAAGCCGGCGTAAATTTCTCGCCGACGACCAGAAGCCTTCGATCATCAAGAAGCTAGCGGGGAAAATTTATCGCACTCGCGTTGCTCTACCATGACAGGTGCTGAAGTTTGCACGAAACGATCCGAATCGCCTTATTCTACTCTCTCTTTTTAAGTTCATTTCTTATTCTATTTACTTTCAAGCAATGAGTAGAGTAAGCTGTATAAGTCATCCATTACAAAGCAGTTGAGAACCTCTAGATGTAGACAAGACGTTGGAGCAGTCTCAGATATGGCTTTTCAAAAAACCACAAAGTACAGCAGTAAAACGAGCCCCCATACATATCACATTTGACAGTCCTCTTCTACATCTTCCTTGTTTCTACTGGAAGAACAGATTTCGTTTTTTACAAACACGACAAGTCTGACTTTTATTACGCGTGCCACGTAAATGTGTCGTTAAACGTTAACTCATTAGTTCAGGACATGAAATTGAAGAATTTATGATCTCACTTTGGGTCAGGGAAAACTGAAAATAGTCATCAGGAACCAAACAGAATAGCAAGATAAAAACAATTTTTTTCATTATCTATTTATGTCTTGTATCGTCTTTATTTAACACGAAGAAAGAAGATATAATAAAGAGAAATTTTTAGCAAAAAAATAGTTTTCTAAACACTTGATGATTAATTAATTACGAAGAACTTTTTTTCGTTTAAATAACAGTGAAAAAATCAATTACTCTTCATTGCAGAAAATTCCGGTAGGCCAAATGTAATAAACAAAAAAAAATAAAGTATAATTAAAAAAAAGATTTATTTCTGCTTATAATGAAGTAAAGATAGATAAGATAATGTTAATAGAGTAGTGGTAGTCTTTAAAGCCACCTGACTAGTTGCCTGAAGGTATTGCGTAAATAATTACAACGTTGAGAATAAATAATTCTTAGTATCTCCAGCCAGTCTCATTTGACACGCCTCACGATTCTTAGAATTATTGTCAAATAAATGAGGAACTCGGCATCGATCTCGGAAAATGGTAAAATCAAAATCAACCCTCAGTGCTCTACAGCAGTATATAACGTGAAATGAAAAGACTCTAATTTATTTGGATGTCGAATCGATTTTAAGAAGCTTCAGCATCGATTATATAAAACTTATTACGCACCAAGTTACAGGCTTAGCTTCTTACCCACTTGATCGAGGATTTGGAGCTGTCGAAGAGGTAATGGCGAGAGAGTAAAGATCAGTTAAGATAAAGAGTAAAAGGAGAGAAAGAGAAAGAAAGTGAGTGAATGTGGCTGTGGCGAAATGGAATGCTTTTAAATTCAGTAATAATGAAAGTCAGTGATGTGTATGATTGAAAACGTGGGGATGTGATAGAATAGCTAAAAGGGTCGTTGCACTATCGAAGGGTAGAATGAGAGTCAAAGTTAAGGGTCGTCTTGATGACATCTAGAAGAGTAACAAAGTTCTATTAGTTAAATCATGTCATATTCTCAAATTTGTCTTCTACAAATAGCAAAATAAACCATCCATATATATTCTCATTTCACTTGAAGTTAATTATCTGCAGTTAATTGTATACTATTAATTTTATTCTTCATTTTATCCACATCATTTGCATCGTCATTTTATTTTTTGTTAATCTAAAATACATTTCAAGAACAATTCAGTTGAAATAGTAACATAAATTACTGCAATTATATAATCAATAATATAACGTAATATGATGTATTTTTTGAAAGGTATATAAATAACGGATATAAAATTATAATTGATAGGGATTTAAATTGAAGACTACTATTAAATCGTAGACGGAGAAAGATGAGTTAAAAGAAGACCAAACTGCGGGCTATGTAAGAGGTCTATCGTTAATTAACATCGAATTTAGAATTGAATGAGATAATCTTAGGAATTCGTAGAGTCTGTAAATTTGTAGCAGGTTATTACATTTGTTAAAATAAACTTGTAGTTATAAATGAGTCGTTGATCATCTTTCTATATAACAGAGCCGGTTTTAGACGATGTAACAGATAAATTGATTTAATTCATGATTACCAAATCACTGTGATGAGCTACATAATATACAAGCTGTAGTACTATTTAAAAATAGAATAATACGTATTAAAATTATCTAGGTTTTTGTTGAACTTCAATTGTCCAAATTTTATTTGGACAATTCAATAGATTTTTTTATGTATCTTTGTGACTCCTCGTGTAGTTTAGTACAACGATCTGCCATGTACAGATACCATTCTATGCCATGAATGTATATATGGGGTTCAGATACAATAAAGGGGAACTGTGCCACCCTGTCCGGACGTTGCACGCATCACTGCACTCTTTAAAGCGACCTGCTTTTTTTTACTAACACCGATGAATAGGCGAAGAGAGTTGAACCTCGCACCAGAGAAAAAAAGAGGGGTAGAGGCAAACTGGATGCATCTATGTACATACAGGGAGAGAAAAAGCGTAGAAGCTAGCTTGGATCGTCGTTGCATTGTGTTACTTTTTCATTCATTCCTGATTTTGCGGTCGGCTTGCGTAGCGAAATTGAAAGAGCTTCTCTCCCTGGTCATGTTTTTACCCGGGAACGAATCTATTGCTTGTCTATAGCCAATGTTTTACTAGAGGTATTGGCATTATAACTATACAGTTTCAATATAGCAGTTCCCCTTGTGTGTACATTTATTTGCAAAACGATGCTAGATGACAATGAAATCGAACAAGAGATCAATTCAGTAAAGTAGGTCATATCGAATCAGAGGTATCTGGAGTCATGAGTGGGCATAGAAGACTGCTAATCGTGATGGTGATCTGTCCTGTGTGTAGGGATCAGTTTACTGAACCGGTCTGTTCACGCAATCACTCAAGAGGAAGACCCGCTGATGTGTTTGTTGTCGCATGCAGCAGTGCGCAGTTCAAGTGGATTTCTCAGGTCAACCATATTAAGAAAACAAACTGATTCCCTGATGTATTCCCTAAGAGAGAGGGGAAATTGTTAAGCCTTAGGCACATCTACTTATGATTAGAACACTATTCAAACACATTAGAATGTTGATCTTTGTCTCTTTTCTTTCGTTAATGATTGGTTGGTTTGTGGGTCCGAGTCGTGGGAGCTGGAATTTTGGTGATGAGTTTTTAAGAATGATGTTCTCACGCTTATGTACCAACCGTATCCTCTCGTAGTAGCTTCGGAGAATTTTAAAATAAAATCAAAGAGCTCGATGATAAAGTAATGAGCCGATGAAAAATGTTTAAGGTAACTTCTCCGGAACCTTTGTGAATTCATTGACAATCTCGATCTTCATTTACACCCTTGGCCTCTCATTCAGGATTCTTCTCTCTTCAACAACCTTGATTCTCTATTTCTTGGTTTTCTCTACCTCAGGGTCGTCTTCATTCTGGTGGCAGAGTGATAAGAATGAAATGCCGGGTTGTACAATGAAGGTGTCGTTGCAGGAAATTATACAGCAGTTAGAAGAGCGTCTCGTTCTGAGCAATTGTCTCTCAACTTAGTATTGTCTTTTACTTTCTCACTCTCCCAGAGTGAACACGATGTTTGTCTGACACTGGCTGGTACAATGAAAGATCTAATCGTGGGTAAAGTACTTAATATCTTAAGGTCGCTGAGAGGAAGTGAGAAGCTTTTGTCAAAGCGATCAAGTAAGGAAGAGTACAAGAGGGTAGATCTTCGTGTCATGGTGTATCTGATGAAGAACCAAACTGTTTTGGATGACAGTTACGCATGTATAGCTTTTACGGGATTTTATAATAAACAATCCTCGTAAATTACATTTGGAGAAATGTAAAAAACTATTTAATAGTTTGATTTATTCAGTTGTATAATAAAACAAGTGAATAATAATTTATCACTTTCGATAAATTTCGTATAAGTGTTTATGCACGCCTCAAATCATGCAAATTCAGTACTGGTAATCTTAATGAGTATAAATTTGTCATCTTAAATTAAATTTTGATTACAACTGCACTAAATCAATAAACTTGGTATTTTATTCGATATCAAAGAAAAAAAAATGAATTTGCTATTACACAATAAAAAATTGCATAAATAAAATTTCATTAATTATTTTTTTGTTGTTAATTTTATTTTTTTACATTAATAAATATAATTTAAAAGTAAAAGTACATCATGTTTATTCTTTCCATACAAAGCAAGATTAATTAATTGAATTATTAAGTTAAAGGTTCACTTAGAATTAATTTATATTATAAAAAAAAATTTGAATTGAATATAGGCGATCAAAATGGTATAAAGTATGTGAATAATCTACATATAATCTCTATTTATCTTTTCTACGCGAGTTGAGTCATTGGGATAATTGAATGTATCACTTAAATAAATCAACACATAAATTATTTATCTATACATAACCAGCAGTTCAATAAGAATTGTGTAAACATTTATCTTAAGTTGATGAAAAGTCTGAAGATACTTTAGACGGTAATTGGACACCGAATAATGAATAATAATGATCTTACTCTAGTGATGTAAGAGACACCCTTAACTTAAGGGAAGCATTTCATTCCATTATGTGTCAAATATCAGGGCGGCGTTATTCTGTAATGTTTATTCTCCCAACGTTTTTCATCATGACCTTTTTTCCTTTTTCTTTATGCTTTAAATTTTCTGGTCTCGCTTCGTTTAATATCACCCGCACAAGTCTTACCAGTGTCAGGGCCGCGAGGATATGAAATCGAGACTTAAATATTCCATGGAGTGTCAACGGGACACTGGTGAAATGTTCTTTCATGTCGTTATAAAACATCGTTACTCTACCACAACGTACTTTATATCGTTGTTCCGTGATCATTCCCTTCTTATAATGCAATCTTAACTTTATTAACGGGTGTCATGAGCTCGGATGGAAAGGTATTTTCTTCAGTCGACTTTCCCATACAGTATTATTTTCAACCACATCAAGTAATTCTTAAGACGCTCTTCAACTACCAAAAACTCCTTCTTTTTACTTCTTCAAATTTTTATATTACTTTTCCTCCTTTTCTTAGGTTTTTCAAACCGCACTGGAGTCAAATAAACCCTAGATCAGATGGAAAAGCGTCGTATCACGTTCATTAATTCATCAGTTTCCGCAGCAAGTAATTTCTTTATTTACTTTTTGTGTAAGAGACACGATCTTCCTTCCGTTATCTCTGCCTCCAGTGCTCTTATTTTGTTTATCTGAGGAGCCATTCGTTTTTATCACGCGACTCCCATGAGATCTAGTGGTAGGGCATTTGTGTCACCTCAGTTGCAAACTTGCTCTCCTTCTTTTCCTTTTTCGTTGCAACCCCCTGGGATATAAGAAGGGTGTCAAGACTTTCGGTGAGGCCTCTTGGAGAGCTGAAAAGCTGCCATAAAGAAGACGATGCACGCACGTCATACGTGACATGTATGTGATTACGTTATTTCCCACAAACCTCTTCCACTTTTTTTCGTTCTGTTTTCGCACGACTCAAGTAGCTGAGTTCATTTATTATTTACAGACCTGTCGGAGTAGAGAAGAAGGGTTCGCTTTTCTGAATGTCAGAAAGTATTTTTCATTTCATATTTTATTTTTTCATATCAAATCGAAAAAAATACAGAAAATTCGAACATTTTAGATTATTTTTTATCGAAAATCGATACATTACAAATGACATTTTTTTATCAGGATAACCGTCAATTATTCTTAGACTTTGTTTTTTGTTGATTCGTCGAAGTAATTTTGTTATCAGAAGTTGAGAGAGCAGCGAAGTCGAATTATCCCGAGAGACGTAGCAGGAGTTGGAAATTAAAATCCTCGAAAATCTCGAGGAGAAACGAGTGAAGCGAGTGAGAATGGAGGGTGGCAGGATCGAAGTCGGGTCCATTAGGAAGCCTCGAGGGCCTCAAGAGCGAAGAGAGTTCCCTCTATCTCAAGATGTGTCACCGATGATGAATAGTTGCCATGAACAAAAAGAATACCAACCGCTTCTCCGTTACTTTTTAACTCAACTATTACCTTTCTCTGTCTTTCATTCTCTCTAGATCTGTGTCGCCCTCAATGTTCTGGGTCCAGCATCTTCCCCTTCGACATGGTCCGCGAAAAGCTTCATGATATCATCTTAATTAAAAGTTGCCAATTCATTTCGCTGGATATTCTACTCAGTGTGAAGTTACTCCTTTTGTTTTTTTTTGCCACCACGGAAATGGATAAGAAAACGAAGGGTTTACAGAAAAGTGCACATTGCAGGAGAAGAATTAAAGATTGTCGAGAGATATGATTTCATTTTCTACAAGGAAATTAACTGCTATGTCCTTAGAAAAAATTGTTCTTTTAAACAAAAGGAAATATTTCTTCACAATCGTTTATTCGTTGATTACAACAGTAATCAAAAACTTTCTAATTTTAAATAAAACATAGATCAAGGGATAAATTTTTTATTTCATTTGTCAGCATAAAAAACTGAATTATCATTACTGTGATTCAGATAAAGTGTATTATCTATGAGATATGAGTTATATATTTAATAGAGTGATTACAAGTCATATGAAAATATCGTGACAACAGAATGTGAAGTGCATCATGAAAAATATTGTACCATTTTCGATAAACCATTTTTTATCATAATAAAACCAATTTGTTAATATAGGTATTGAATGCGGGTTCACTTAGTTCCTTGGTTTATACCAATTGATCTTGAGGTTGAACCTGGGTACCCGCACTCAAGACCTAGAATGGTTCTCCCGATATTGCCCTGATATTAATCACTAATGTCGATCGCAATCGATCCTTGTACATATGCCAGGCAATTATACGCTTCTCTTCGACCGGTGTTTATCTGAATTTATAACGAGCATTAACCGCATCTCATTTATATTCTCGCTGTCAGCCTCACCAGTCTTTCCAATTTTGTTTTTATTCTTCCATCAAAAATAGCCAGTAAAAATCGTGTTCGATCAATTAAACCAGTCTGGATATGTGCCGTTAACGAAGCTGATGGTGATGAAGAGTGGTAGAGAAATAATATTACAAGCTCTTGTGTAATGATGCTATGTAAATTATCTAGAAATTGTATTTATATTTTAAATACACATTTTTCCTTAGTTTTTCCATGTATTTTTTTCTCTCTTTATCATTTCAATTGTCATATATACGTCTCCGTTAAATTTTAGGGTTTTAATTTCCTTTTTAACTGAAAAAGAAGGACTATAAGACGTAACCCCTACTAAGTAACCCCAGCTTTAATTTACTTCCCAATTTGTATAAAATATCTCTCAGATAATGAAGCAATTTGAGGCTGTCCTGTGCCGTTAACGTATGGAGTCTGCGAGCCTCTGGGTAATGAAGAAACCAGGATGGCTATCATGCTGTGACGTAGAGAAGGATAGGGAGGGTAAATTAAAGGTAGTATTACTTTTACGTCGTCAATGTACAGTATTATCTTGGAGGCAAAAAAAAGGAAATACTTGTTCAAGACTAATAGATAATAATTGCATTAGTTTATAATAATTATTTTGCTCAAGTTGCAGCTGGATAATCGACACTGCTCACTTTTTATCACTAACGCGATACGGGTTTCGATCAAATAATTGCTTTATCTTTTTTTCTTCTAAAATAATAGCTTGTTAATTCAATTAATTACAATTTTTTTGTATCAATTGAATTAAAATGTAATTGGGATAGCATTAATATTCTTTTAGACATAAGACTGTCATCAAAAGATACTTTTGGTCGTCACATTGCTAAGTTTAAAGTATCGGATGTCGTAAAACTGATCCCTGTATAATTTTCAATCACTTGAGGATTTGACGATCACGTCACGACGTAACGTTGACTTGCCGTCACCCTTCCTGCGTTGTGAAAGATAAGGGTGAAATGACGAGGTCACAACGACCGGTAAAAAGGTGATCTCTTCTTGATAATGTCGATAGAGGAAGTGAGTCGAAGGACATAAGATTTCAGGGGTGAGTGCGATAGAAAAAGAACAAGTGATTGGAGAGGGTTGTTTGAGGAAAAGAGTCTAGTTATAAACTCTTGGGTTTTTAGTGAACATACCCATGTCTGGGAAAACCATAAAAAGACAATACTATTCTCACACTCACTAGCTTGTCAAGTTGTTAAAGCTATCTCAGTACCACCAAATGTGCGTACAGCTGCTCTCAATTGTCTTCAACATTTTCAGTTTTATCTGCACTTATTTTTTGACTGTTTTTTATTTTATTGTTTATTACAATTTAAGACGTTTCATTGAATTTCATCTTTCTACAAATTGTATTATCTACTTACCTTTTAATTTTTTGTTATTATCCATTATAAAATTATACCACTTAAATATTAAATGCCAAAATATTTATAAATTTAAAATGAATATTTCACTCCACAATAAAAAAAACATACTTGGAATGATGTATTTAATTGATTATGGTTCATTCATTTGTACACTGCAAATTAAAAAAAATTCAAGTCTTTAATAATTAAACACCTAAATATTTACAATGTTGAACACTATAAAAAATTATAGCATTTTTTACAATATCAAGAAGTAATTAAAATTCGTGTACAAAATTAATGTAGTCTGTTTATGGGGTTTAATATTGTAAATACCTAAAATGTTTAGTTTCTAAACACTTAAAAGTATTTACATCTATCGATTTACAGTGTATTTAAACTATACATTATTATTTTAATTAAAAATCTGATTATAATCATACAAACATTATAAACATTTTTTAAACATTGATGGATTACCTTTTCGCATAAAAATAATATTTTTGCATATTGTTATTACCAATCAAGATAACTCATTATTATTTTTTTCTTTGTTTCAGGTAAGTGTTTATAACCATCTCAACGATTTTATTTATGCAGACTATAATATAAGTAAGTAAACGAATTGTTAACGTAAAATATCCGGGCTTCTTCCCATATTATTTAAGTACACGAATTGAAAAAAAACTTTTTGACATTGAATATAATTATCTTGTGAATTATAAATGATTTATATGAATGACAGGAACAAGACCTCTATCGACCTCAGTTCACAACGTCAAATCGATCAGAATTCACACATATATGTTATTAAACGACTCGCCTTTTTATTATTCTCTTTCGCTCCGAGTCATCCAGATTTCCATGGTTCTCTAATGTATCTCGGAAATTAAAACGATCTCGCCACCCTCAAGGCGCGGCTTGTAGCACCCCCGCGATGTATCTCTGTGGGGATTGCCGATCGTGTTTGACTTCAGCACGCATTCATTGATTTCATTAGTCGATACTAGATTCACTAGGCTGGGGAGACAACGATGTTAAATTGCGAGGGAAAAGGACAATGTAATAATATGCAAGTTGTCGTGGGGTTGTGGGGAGCGTAAAGCAAAGAATGAGGGTATGTATAGTATGATACATTAATGGTAGGTATAATGACTTGAAGACTGTCTCAAAAAAAAAATGTATGTAGATAAAAAAAAAACATTATTCATGTGTCAATGCGATAATTACACCGACTTGTCAACATTCCATATGATTGAAAGAATTTAAATGAGGTATCGTGATGACTTCTATCATTAAATTACCTCTCTTATCAATTAAAAACTTTTTATATTTATTTACACCGTTGGTCTTAACGGTTTTAGTTCAGTTAGGATGGTGGCTATCGTGAGAATGATCGACAAAGTTTCATTAAATAACTCAATGAAAGTGTCGAGAGAAACTTGCAACAGGACAAATTGATGTCTCACTCTTGGCTTAATTAAGTCGCCCATTCTGTAGATCGATGTAAGTCATTGCAACAACGAGAGACGCACTTTGAAATAACTACTATATCTATCTCGATTTAATTTACTATGCTTCTCGAAAAGTCACTAACTCCATATTCAATCCTGCTCATAAATAATTCCACTAAATTGCCGCCGACTCGTCTGCACGAAGTGTTAATTTAATTAGGCCGTGCTTTCGAGAATCGAGTTAAGTCGTGAATTATCGTCGAACTCGGTTCAAATCGAGATCGTTAGGAGTAATAAAATTATGGTAGCACATTGATAGTTCAGTCATATGATGGCTAGTGTATCAGTAGAAAATGAGAGAACGAGTTGTGAGGTGAAGATGTTCATACTGAGGTATAATTTCTGTGACCTCGATTGTCGTAATTATATTTTACTGATCGATTCACTCGATTAAGTTGATATTGATTATTTTACATACAAGAAGACCAAACTCGTTTACAAGAAATTCCAATGAGTGGTTTAATCTCACTGCTCCATGTCTCAAAACTTTTTCAATATTTATTTTTTATTTCACTTGAAATGTCGGGAAAAATTCTATAACAGCAAATTAAGCAATGGCATCAGTTGGATGTACCAACTCAACTTCACAATGATCTTAATCCAAAAACAGGAGTATTATCAGAATATTGGGTTTTAGCTCCCTATCAAAGTAAAGCAAAGAAGGGAGAAAAAACGTGATTGCAGAGAACACTACTTGGCTAAGAACATACATCAGGTTCTGGAGCTAATCTGACTCCCCTAACAATGTGCACGCGTTGGAATCTTCTTACATCCCTCTAGCTGCTCCACCATCACCCCCATAGTGGCTAAAAACCATTGGCTTCATTGGATATATAGATTTTAGATTTACTTCTATGTTATGTAGTCAACAATCCATGTGTGAGTCTCCGTAATCTCCTGCTAATAACTGCGATTTATTGTTTCCCCTCTGTTTCTCGCCTTCTTATGTCGGATACTTATGGATCCACTTTTTTTTCTTTTCTTTATATTTCGACACATACCAAATTATCCAGGGAATATAAGAAATCTTTATTTCCTTCCGTTGTATCTTGGATGAGAAATTTTAAGTAGACACGTTGGTCTCACCAACAAATACAGATTAGATTCTCATATTCTGGAATTACTTAAAGAAAGAAAGCAGACATATCAGTAAGAGGAAATGACTAAGATATGAGTTTTATTGTCTCCATCGTATATTTTTTATGAAAGAAGGTATTCATTAATACAACGAATTCTCATGGGATTTATATATTTTATTACTTTATTATTTTACTTATATCATGACTAAATTAACGTCTAGTTAAATATGTGCTTTATGTCTGAGATAACACAGAAGTTCCAGCTGAAAATGTTTGTTTGGGTAACTAACTGTTTGTCCTTTTACTTGTACCTAACTCTTTATGACACTTTAGAGAATGTAAAAAAAATATTTATCTAGCATTAAAGAATTTTAGATGTTAATTCAAAAACTCTATAGGAATTCTGTTTTGGTGTATTAATTCACTTGGTGTGATGAAATAATGCTTAAAAAACAAGATTAAAGTATTTAAAAGTCAGTAGCTGCTCAAATATTGAAGCCAATGACACACACGAGTGGTATGGGTCAGTTTAAAGTGTAGCCTTCAAGCAAATATGAGCAAACAGGACGGAAACAACGTTGGAGGTTTTGTTAGTCTATCCTAACATCATCTTAGGACATACAAGTGTACTTCATAATATTTCTTGACAATACTACCCTTTTGGTTTATTCTCAAGAATGCATTTAAATGTACATGAGGGATCAGCTACTGTGGGTTGTGTGTACATATGTCTCGTGTAGGCTTGACGATTGCTACTGGAAAGGATGCGATAGCATACCCAAGTCAGAATTTTACTCTTATTTTGCCGCTAAACCTCCTGAAAGTCAGGAGCATCAGCGAGAAAAAATTATTTTTTCGTATAAGAAAAATAATATAAATTGCAATTAATAATCACTGATTATTGAAAGTAACTTAATAATTTTTTTTTAATAAATATTAATCAAAAGAACTGAATACTATTAAAAATAGTTTATGAAAATATTCTGTATTCGGTAGTAATAAAATAATCATATTAAATATAATAATGTATTGTTATAAATAATTAAATATTATAGAAAATATTCCCTCACCATTACTAACTATTCGAAATTATTTTAAATCACTACAAATAATTTTTAATCGTCAAATGTTGATAAAACTAATTTAATCATATATATTTCATTAATAAATTCATAATAATTATGGAAAACGCGTAGATATTCTGGATGAAGACAAAAATTTTTATTATAAATAAAGTATAGTAAGCAGGTTCAGCGGCAAAAATAATTGCTGTCAGGAGGTTCAGCGGCAAAAATAATTTCTGTCAGGAGGTTCAGCGGCAAAAATAAATTTTTTCAGGGGGTTCAGTGGGAAAATATAGATTTTTAGGGGGTTCAGCGGCAAAATAAGAGTAAAATTCTGACTCGGGTAGAAATATGAATGCCACTTGTATGAAGCTGATAGTGTTTAGACACTTTAGTGTACGAATAACAACGTTTTAGCAGCTAGTTATTAGGTAGAATAAAAAAAGTTAATTTCGTATTTACGACGTAGTTTGTTATTAGCAGCACCGTTAGGAAATATAGAAAATGTTCTTCATCAAAACATATAATAATTATAACACGCGAAAGAGACTTAACTAGATAGTTAGATGTTCATGTTGGTGAACTGTTAGAGCTATTTGCCAGCCGCGGGTAATAAATTAAGACGAAACGAAGAGGCGAGTGCAGCAGTTGAATCGCACTTAACCAGAGGGTTGGCCGTACCAACCTACCTTTTAACACCCGCTGAGGCCAATACTTGTATCAGAAAAGTAAGCATTACGCATCACGCACATGCACCATTAGAAACGACATCTCTTCTACTGCTTTTTGCTTTTCTTGGCCTTTAACACCACAGCTTGATTGCTTGATATCACGTTAGGTGTTGCTAACATAGTTGAACTTATGATGAATTGATTCCAAGTCCTTAGAAAACATGCAACATCGAACTTCTCTATAGCCATCAACGGAAATTGGATAAAGCACGAGAGTTTAAGTCGTCACTGTTGTATCTATATGACCATGAAGTAACCACAGCCACGCCTCAATTAGGTTTGCGAGGTTTACTACCTCGTCGTGGTCAACGATGGCTATTTATGATGAGAATGCCCACACCTGTGGTGACACTTGCCCTCATTCTATTCTACTCTACTATGGTTATAGCAATCTCCCTCTGTTTTCCTCCCTCACAGCTCGTACGAGTGTTTTATGGTGAGCAGATAGCCTCACGCACATCTTACCCGGCTTAGTTACGCCAGGTGATATACGATGGAGATATTGCTTCCTCACTCTCGCTCCTTCTGCTCCGTTCCTCGATTGTCTTCTGTAGAAATCCATGTATTAACCCACATTGTCTTTGAGAGCTTTATCCGTCTTCAGGATGGAACAGTAATCCTTAGAATCTATATCAAGTCCTTTCCAATTTTGTTGATGAAACGGAATGAGCAATTATTTATTATTTGATTGAGATTTGTGATTACGTATTTTCTTCACATGGAATCATTTTCTCCCATTGATTATAATCTAAAGAAATGGAAAATAGGATTATGAATCTAGCTTTTTGAAAAAATTGGTAGATTTCCCGATCAAATAATAAAAATTTATTCTTTATTTTGTTAAATTTTTCCAATGCTGAATCATCAAATAAAATCACCAACAACAAACTTATTCAATAAATACAATTTTATTGAACAGTCTTTTTCTGAATTTCTGAAATCACAAATATTCAATTGAAATTATAAAAAAGTATTTGCATCATTGGATATATCCATGAACGTCACGAATCTTAGAATGACGTTATTGTACAGTTAAAAATGCAATTTTTCGCTGAATAGTCGACTATAAACCTTCATTTTCATGCTGAACTAAATAAAATGTTTCCAAAATAATCTAGAAAGTTGAGAATCGAGTTTGAAATATATCGAGAAATGGTTAGGATAATGTATAATTAGATTGAAGATAATTAGATTGTAGAAAATAGAAGACAAGTCAAGTGGATGTAAATATCACAAATGATCGAATTCCGCTTATTCGATTTCAAGGCGTACTTGAGAGTGCATCGATAGTGAGGGTCTTTAGATAGAACATGAGAGGGTTAGAGTGAGTGGAATTAGTGAGACAATTCATGTTACCAACCGATGAATCACGTGTAAATACTCCAACATCACAGGGGTAGCTCGATTCCTATCCGCAATAGCTCAAGTAGATACATAAGTTACGATTCGGTTTAGAGAGATAGAAGAAGCTCTCGATCTAACGATTTCTTTTCTGTTTTTATCTTCCACTTTAATCGTATTCAGATGCAATGTTGCAGAAAATTTCATTTGAACTGAATACGAAGGGGGTGGCCAGAGAGATGGAAATAGAATCCTGCTGTGACTTTGTTTCGGTGGACCCCTGGAGTTAGGAGCTTCAAGTTCGCATATTTGCATAATTTTCTCACACGTTCGTCATTTTGATTGTATTACATCGCTAAGGATATTTTTTAATTCATTATTTGAATTATTTGATATGGAAATTGAGTTTGTTATAGCACTAATTTAATATGTTGTCTAACTTTGAGATCATCACATATTTATTGGTTAAATTAATAAATATTTGTTTATTCCTTTGAAATTGTTAAAAGACACATCTTTCAAAATCTGTAAAGACTGATGATGTGTTCATCAGTTAAATCATGTTTAAATTCAATTCAAGTAAAAATATTCAATTAAAACATCCAAATAAAATGCCGAGACTGTTATAGATCTTAAAAATAGAATAAAAACTATAAATTCACAGTATTTGAATCATTGAAGTAAAAAATGAATTTGTTTTTAGTAGCAAATATATTTTTTTATTATTTTTTAATAATTTTCTTCGACTTAAATATTCATTTATTGGCACTTAGTAAATTCTTGTTAAATAAATATTTATCAATATTAATATATTATATTATTGTCAATAGTTAGATCATAGTCTTATAAAAATCTACTAACTTTTTTTACTGAAATTAAATACTCTTTTATTCTAAATTCATTTACGTTTGTATCACTGGGTCATAATCTAGCTTTTGAATAGTATATTTTAATGATGATGGTAAATTAATATTATTTTTAATTTAATTGAATATTTTTAACCTTTTCTCTGATTAATTGATAATACGTTACAATGTCAAATAAAATTCATTAACTACTAGTCAATCTTATTCTAAATAAAAATTTCTCATCAAATGAATTATTCCTAAAAAAAACTGTTTTTAAATATTCAGTTGAATTTGTAACTCATTTAAACATTCATTAACTATTAATCAATAAATATATTTTATTCAATTGAATCCTTTCTATCAGAGTATTAACATTTTTAAATTAATAAAAATAATGGAATTTAAAAAGTCAATAATTTATTGACATTTGCAACATTTCAATCTGATTTTTTTATTTCATCACTTTATAAAAAAGAATAATGACTTTAATTGATAATTAAAGCAGTAAAATCTCTCTAAATAGTTTAATAATAATGGAACAGTTATGTATATGCAAACGAATGTAAACTAATGAGAGTTTTAATGTCGCCCAAGTACTATTCAAATATATTAATCAGTTAGCTACTTAGATTCTTCGTTCAAAGAAAGATTACGCAACAGTTGATCGACTTTTCACCTGGACTTCGATGCCCCTGGAGTATAAATGTACGTAAGTTTCGTTCTAATTTACATTTACACCGAGACCGATTGAATCTTGATTGGAAAATCCACTTAATTAACGACGCACCATTATGTTTATTGGCCTTCGAATCGGCCACAAGTGGGTTCTATATAGAACGGGAGTGCTGGATGACGCGCGCATGTGTTTGCCAAACTATCTCGCGTGCCCAATATCTTTCAGAGACGAGTCGTGGGAGTTAATCGCCTACTAATCGATCAATGAGTGAGGGTAGCATTGGATCGGGTCGCTTTCGAATTTGCAGCCATAATGCTCTCAACAAGATCAATCGTCCAATTTGCTACAATTCTTTGGTGACGCTTACATATTTTTATCTGCATAAAAGAAAAAAATGTCTACGTTAATTAATATGGTAAAATAATTGTTTGTCTCCATCTATACATGGATAGACACACGACAGAATTTGTTGTTAGCAACGCGCGACTGATTCGTTGATGTTAGTTTAGGACTGAAACTAGAGCACATCAGACATCTTTCTTCATTATAAAGTCTTTGCTGGTATTTTTAAATAAACTTTTTATTTCTTCTATTCATTTCTTATACTACTATTATTCAATATCAAGATGTATCTGTGATAATTCATTTAAGTAAAAACCACATGCTCTAGTAGTATATAATAAATGATGTGTGATTTTAATTAATTATCAATCATTCATTGTGGTAATCATGGCTTTGCATCATGCCACACCTTTTGACTTTGCAAGCTGTAGTTTAATAAAACTTCAATTTTATCTGAATTATTACACTGTCTTCTGTTTCATCCCTTTAAGATAGAGGAATGAAATGAAAAGCTTACGATGCAAAAGGGAGATTGGATGCAGCTACGTTTTATTGAGTTCTAAATTGCGTCGTCGAGTGAACGTCGCAGCAAGAAATATGACAGCGGATCGGTTCAATCGAAGTAAAGAATCGTGGTGGAGGCGTATATAGTAGAAACAAGAGACATATAGGTGAATTCGCGAGCGACAGGTGGTACTGGTAAAAAACCTTCGCTGATGTCTTTTCAGTATTACGAGAGACCATGTGTTTCATACTTCTTCTGATGAACTCCGATAAAAGCGTAAGAAAACTAATGGCTGTAGCCTTTCAAGATTTTATCTTCAATTATATGTCCATCGACAAATTAGGACAGAAGATCAACCAAGTTCCACTCGTTCTATTGCTTCTTCTAAAAGTATACATTCTTGCTCATTTTTCTAGCTCGAGAAAAATTTACTCAAGATAAGCTTAATTCCTATACGAGGAAAATGTTGCTTAAGTGGCTGATTCCATTTTATTTATGAGAAATGTTGGAATTTAATTTTTTTCCATTTATCAAACTAATGGCGTTGATAATTAATGCAATTTCATATTAAATATGTTTGGGGGAACAATTTAATCATTAAATAGGAGCTATCTAATTAGCAATGTTATTTGTTTCATTATTTTGTGATATAAAATTCCAAAGAACTAATGTAATGATTACTTTTGTTTCTTTTCTTATATATACATATAGAATAAATTAATCAAAAAAATAAAAATAATAATGAATGTTCACAAAAAAATACATTCCAAATCATTATTAATTGAATAATAATTAAAATTTAAAAGTAATATTTTTAAAAGACTTTTTCATTATGCGAAAAAAATGACAAAAGTAATTGAAAGAAGTCATTTTGCAGAAATAAAATGTATAAAATACTGAGCCATTTCCGGGTAGGCTTTGCAAATGCAAGTATGTTGAACAAGATGAGTATACGTCGAAGCGAGAATCGTGGAACCAGTTACGTTGGGACAATGTCCGCGTTGGAGAGAGGTATGCATGAGAGCTCACAACATACTCCAGGTCCACTCACAGGACTTGGCACGTATGATTGGCTCCGTAGATGTCATTCGTTATGTAAATGCTTGAGTGTTTACGAGCAGACACCTACGATAACTAGCTCTTGAGAGTCCTCGTGGCTCGCTATCCAGTTTAACGATGCGCCCAAGATACAATCTCTCAGCTAAAATGGGGATCATTTTTTTTCACTTGGAAGCACTCGTTGCTTTAAGACTAATTGGCTCTTGAATTGGAAACGTTTTGCTTTTTTCTTCGCTAAGTTATTATTCTTTGAATGGCTTTTATAATGTTGTATATTTTTATGCTTTATTGTCTGAATATCATTGCTTCAGGATATTATTCACGCTTGACCAAACATTAAAAAGATTTTCATTCATAAAATTACCTTGGTTTCGAGTGAGTTTCATAATAATGCTCAATTCAAAAGAGCCTTGACCTTCCTTGACTCAATTTAATTGTCTGTTTGATTATATGAAATATTCATAAAACATCATTTGAATTGAGTTAATTTCTTGGGACTGTGGCTGATAGTTAAATCAATTCCAGTGTTTTATTTCTTTTATCGCGTATGAATATTCAGTGAAGAAATAAAGTCATTACATCAACGTGTGGCTAATAATCCATAATAAATCATTGCCTCAAAAATTAAGATAGCATTGAATCGTAATGCTGATTTATTTATGAAAGATATTTTCAAAATTATATTTTTACTATTACATTCTTGCACACTATTTACATCTGTGATGGAGAATTTCTTTAAATCTTTCAATTTTATTGGTCTGGCTAATTTTTTATTTATAAGCCGAGTTCAGTAAATGGAATGCTGTCGAGTGACAAATTAAGTTTCAATTGACGATAATTTTACATTCTTTGTACTCGTTGCTGTTATTGGATTAAATAAGTCGATAGATTAAAATATTCACCAAGCAGTGTTTTTTTTTTTAAGTGAGTAAGCAGATTAAAACAAATAACAAAAAGAAGAGTATCTTTAGAGGCAAACGAACGCGCTATCTCGCACGTAGTCGGCGTCGGTACTGAAGCGAGACTGCGTCTAATTGCGTTAGATAGTACCGGGCTTATTAATAACTTGAGATTTCGCGCTGGTGCACGTATGGTCTCTTACGAGAGGCCACGACCGATATCCCTCACCTGACCATGGATGGAAACACACTGGAGTATATGTGAGAGAGCGAGTCTTTGAGTGCGACAGGAGGAGAAACCGAACGCGAGAGGCGGAAGATAGTGGACATGGCATTTCACTTAATGATAAGACGACTTCTCGCGATGTCTCGCCTCTTCGTTTCTTCTTCTTTTTCTCATTCTTCTTCGAGGACTTTTTTACATTATCAAGCAGTTAAATCTCACCGACGCCGGATCGACAAAAATATTAAGACTGCTTGAATTTTTTCGAATTTCTTCCTCAGTATTTGATATTATTTTTTATCTCGAAATTTATTTTAAAAATAGACGAATTCATGGTTTTTTTTTATCTAACGTTTTTACTTTCTTCATTCTCTAAACTCTTATCAGGGTATTGATAAACTCTAGTATATATTTGATTGTCCATAAACTTCTTCATCTATTTTTACGTATAAATTATCTTATTAAATATTAATTAATAGCGATTCGAAAAAAATCATGTCAATTTTATAATGTAATTCTACATGTAAATGTAAATCATCAGAAGCAAGAATCAGAATAAATCAATCAATATGAAAAAACTGTTGAATTTTTTATTGGCTAATTTTGGCCAAGTTGATCGTCTGTTATACTACAAAATTATCAAGAGAAAGCATATCAACGGGCCGTTGCAAATAGCATAAGAGGTTACGGTGTTCGCTGAAAACTCACGTAATGGTAAAGTTACCATCAAGTGGAATAGCTATGATGTAGGCGTACAGTGGTGCGTTCTCCAAGCAGAAAGATAGGTGTTGGATAAAGATGGAGATGCAATGAAAAAAGCGTACAAAGAAGGAAGGAGTTCACTAGCACAAAGCTATCTTTTTTGCTCAATAAAAGAGCCTAGAAGAACCATAAAATCTCTGGCGAGTTTATCACTCGAGAGATCGCTTCAATGTGAAAAAAAGTGTGCAGTGATTGTAATTCGCTGTTTCTTCAACAACTTGTATATATAGATATACGTACGTATGTGTTCAAGTTGAAAGCAAAGCCACCAGAGTTTTCATGAAACCACCATCAGAAACTAGAGCTACACATAGTCAAGTCGTTATTACGATGGTAGTCAAGAGGTAACGTACCTCGACATGACGGCGTCTCAACAACTATCCTTTGCTGCACTTACACTGGACGCAAAAGATAATAACACCAAGAAGAAACTCGTTGGGTGTGTATTGCACATCTTTTCTCATTTCTTTCTTGCTTTTTCGCTTATTAGACTTTACTGTCTTGGTTCTACTCAAGTAATAGCAGGAAAATATCGTTCTTAAAGTAGCTCAAGTCATTGGAATGCTGATATGAAGGTCCTGATGGAATCAATTTCCTTTTAGTAATTTATTTCACTCCTAATATAGTAAATTACTATTTCGGTGAACATGAAGTATTCTCTTTTCTGATAAATAGTAGTTGTTAGAATTTTTTTACTTATTAATGAATTAATTAAATCAATCAACACATTTCTAGCATTGTAGAAGAAAAATAAGTAATTATTCTCAAAGACTTCATGCATGTCAATATGATTGATATCAACTAATACAAATAAGTAATATGAAGTTTTTTCGAATTATTCTCTGATGAAAAAGTATTTTACCAAGATTGAGTGATTTTTCCCGGTCCAGATGTGAAATACTTTGGGTTACTTGGACTTGGTCTACCTCTTGGTCTACTTGCATTGACCTGACTTTAACGAAATCTGTTTGTCCTTTCTGGTATTTTTTCGGACTTGACCTCATCTTTTGTTTACAAAGGTCCCTATAGGAGTTCTGGCTCACCTCATCTGGTATCCACATGGTGTAGAGCATAATCATTGTTTATTTCAGACGTTGTATTGCAGCTTATTAAAGGCTTTCCATAGTACTGGTCAACAGATGGTCTATGTCTTTGTTTATTTTTTACATAGTTTTGCAAAAAATTACATTCACGCAAATTTTGATTTTATTAAATTTTTATGTTATGTTTTTATGAGATGATCAAAGAAGAGTAAGAAAAAGAAACTCTAGACTCACATCACAACCCTACTTGTGTCATTTTCTCTTTACTCCCAAATGTTGAATTTTTTCCTGCTTTGTTTATAACAAATTTTAATAAATTATTTTTTCATTTTGTAATATTAAATACTGAAGATAGCTACAAGTTTTGTTTATTTGTTCGTAATATTTACAATGTTAGTTCTGCATAAATATAATAAAACAAAATGATACCACGTCTGTCGGCGACTTTTTTCTGTGATGAGCGCTGAAGCGATATTAGACGGGCAGACATCTGGCTGTTATTGTCACAGGTACATTTAGCGAATGGGAAGAGGCATGCGGGGGCGAGAGAGAGTAGTGTAGGTTGCATATTTTAAATTCTGCCGACCATCGCACCGAATAGTCTCGTACAGCTTGGCAAGTGTCGACAAAAAGTATGACGAGGGGCCTGAAACGAATAATGCAGGACCAGGAGCTCTGTTGGATAAGCGTTCGGGTCACCGTTTTGCACTTTTTGCAGAGAGGACGCGCCGCCGGACAAGTAACGTGGACCAGCACGTTAGACTGGGAGACTCTGGAGAAAAAAATAACAAAAAAATGTATGGCCTCCCATCGTGCTACAGCTTTTGACCTACCGGCGACGACCTCGTCACGATTCTATACTTTCCATTCGTGATGTTAAATGCAGTGGAAAAATAATGTATTAAAAATTATCAAGGAATTTTATTAACCAATGGTGATTAACATAATTTTTTTACATTGAAATTAATTTAAATATGTTGTTGCATAATTTATTAATTCATTTTTTACGTGGTCAAGAGAATTTTTCATTCAATTTTGTGCGTTCAACGATTAACGTAATTAATTGGATAATTTATTATTAAAGATTTATTTAAAAACTTATGAATTTAAAAAAATTAGCAAATTTTACAGTGGTCACCATTAAATAAAGTTCTAGAGTACTTTAATATTGTAAAATAAAGCCAAATGATGTTACCAAATTTAAGAAATTACTGCATAGAACGTTTATGAAACATAACAGGACAATTAGAATGACAGAAAAGTTGTTCGGTCAACTCCGGTCTGAGTTGTCAACTGAACATAAACAAAGTAACCAAGCGTTGCTGACAACAAAGCTATCGTCTGTCAAATATAATGTATATATTGTTAAATATTTGTATGTCGCCATCTAATGACTATTAAACTAACGACAGTTTGTTAGTTAACGACGATTGCTTGACGATTAGATTGTTTATAGCAACGAGAGGAGAGTTTGTTTATCTCCAGTTTTTGACTGAGACTTGAGTTGACCGCACGGATTCTTTCATTTTAATTAATTGCTGTCAATCTTTAATAAACATTTTTCATTATTTATTAATTTTCCGAAGTTGTTATTTGGTCTTATTGTACAATATTTTACAAGATTATATACATATTTTGATGTTTTAATCTTCTGTATTAGAATAAGAAAGATGAATTGTTAAAACAGGATTAGAAAATTCTTACACCTGAAAACAAATGGAATCACCAGAAAACTACTGCAAACTTAGTATTTCGCGATTATCTCGTGAACTATAAACGATATGAAAAAAAAATTCAGATAGAAATGACAGATTTTCGAATTTTTTTTAAAAAAGGTTATTGTATTTTATCTCTTATCTATGATAGTTCTGTAACAAAGCAGTGATAAACATAAAGAAATACTAAAAATAAATTTTTAATTCAACAGCGTATTAATTAACTGCATAATCTAAAGTGGCAGTTTTTGCACGAAACTTGTGTCTAGCATTGGAACGTAACTGATGCATTCTTAAGGCACTTGGCTAACGGCTCTGGAATTGTCTCCTTCGGAATATTTCATTTAATATCGAGCGAAATGCGCTTCGAATACTGAGCGTGCCGAGAAGAACGAAATAAGAGGCTACAGGGGGAACAAACGGTGGCGTGGAATCCACGGGTAGCGTTCTCACATGTCTGTTCTCTGCTTGGTGTCGCGTCCATATAACCAGGGAACCCTGCCGGGTTCTTTCTCTCTATCAGGTTCCCAACCTGCAGCATTACTATATCGTTTTGTAGCTAACTTGATGAAGCATCAATAAATTTTCCACGCTTTTTTTCATGTTTCTAATCACCTTGTTGTTAATCAACCTCGAGATGTTTTTTTTTCTATTGAGAGGATTAAAATTAGAAAAAATTTAAATGATTGGAAAAACGCAAATCCGGTTGTTACATGTTCTTGAGGAATTACCTGCACGCAGATACTATCGACGATATCCACCTGTGTATGAGTGGGACGATGATATCCGGCATCGGAAATAATTATTGATATTAGAAATAATTTTTTTGAATTCAAATTAAAAAAAAACTTCCGCTAAATATTCAATTTTCTTCGTTGAGGTTGATCTTGAATGGAGAACCATTGCACTCTTTTCTGGCTGTTAAACGTAGCACGGTGTTCGTGTCACGCACGAGAGCCATGGAACGTGTGTCTGCGTCAAGCTGAGGACGCGCTCTGGTAGCAGCAAAAACTCTATTGAGTTAATCAACTATTTTATAATTAAAATTCCTTAATGGCGAGGAAGTTGACTTTTAGAGACTCAGACTGAGAGTCTTCTGACTTGTCTCAGTAGAAAGCAAGAAGCAAGACTATCGTCTGCGAGCACGAATTCGCGGTAATCTTGTTCGGATTCATAGAACACCAATTAACCACTTCTCAACGCTTACACACCCTCCTTGTTCGTATTTCTTCCTGTTAACACAAAAAAAGTCGACCTAGTTTTAGGAGCATGCGGATGTTGCCACCTGTCTTCCGATCTTTTCACTCGAGTCTATAACATCTATCAACGTTGTATACTTACTGCGACACATGCAAAGAATTTATTCAGCATCAGAATTTTATCACGGAAGCCTTTTGTGAACACTCAAGATGAGGAAGTCTTAATGATAGCGTTATCCTTACATTTACATACGTATCGCGTGACTTTTTAATGGAATCGAAGCTCCATAAAGTCACGCCATAGTACATATAACATTACTGTTTTTCCTATTTGACTGAGTAGAAAATAATCAACGAGGTCTCTACTATTTAATGATTAACTAAGTAATGAGATTTGATGAAAGCTACAAAAAATATGAATCTCTTAACACTGTGATCTTTCATATGATCAATCTGTATAGTATCTATTGATCATGCTTTTCTATACAATGATCAACGTTGCCACTCTGGAATGTGAAGGTTTGCATGAAGCTTCTGTTGATAAGATCTTGTCTATTAATAGTCGATGGCTTGGCAATCAAGCAAAAGAAAAATTTTCTGCCTTTATGTGCGGGAGGGTAATAAAGCGATGATGCCAGGATGCCACTCTTAAGAGCTCCTGTCATGGCCAGCCGGACATGTTGCGTTGAAATTGCATTAATTACGCATATTAGAGCTTGCTTAAGTTTTTTCTTTCGTGATGAATAATCATTTACATCGGAAAACTGAGAGACATCTAGCCTTATTTGTATTTCAACAAGTTCACGTAATCTAATAGGCCACTAAACTTCATACTTCTTCAGCTGTTATTGATAAAATCTTAAAAACAATTATTTGTGACGTTCATTACCAATCGTGAAGATAGTCACTGATAAATTCCACTAGCTGCTTGATTAAATTACAACGAATGCTTTTTTAAATAGCACAACTTTTTAAATTGAAAGAATTATTTTTTCACCATTGTCTTCATCATATTTTATAATAAGTAATAAAGCATGAAATTGACAACTTGCAAAAAATTTATGCTGGGTAAAGTCATAACTTAGGTTATGAGAATTATATGATGTGACTTCTTTTGCTTCGTTTACATTTTTTAATTAAAATGAGTAGATTCATCATTGAGTGATTGTGACGATATACAGAGGCTACAAATTCATTAGTTGCAAAGTTGTATTTTTTTATCTCATACTTTTTAATATTTATGTTAAATTAGCAATTTAATACTGGAATATTATAATGGTTTCTAATTGTTGGCCATCATTTATTATTTTATATATTGGTTAGAAACATAGTTTTGAAAAATATGACTTCGATCTGGACATATAATAGTTTTTTTTCTCGAAACGATTTGTGCGGAAGACATTTTATAGAAAAAACATAGTATTTCTTTGATTGAATACTTCACCTACCATTCTATATGTTCTATTATTGCAATGGTGTCGTATAAGATCAATTTTTATTCTACAATTATTACAGTCGATTTTTTACATTGTGTAGATGACTGTTTAGACCTTGTTTGTTGTTTCAGTCATGTTATTCAGTTGTCAACTTGATATCAAACTATTTTTATTACACCATTGTTAATTAAATAATTGATAAAAAAAAAAACAGTTGATATATTTTTATCTTTTGTTTAATAAATTCATCTATTCAATTATTTTATTTTATGAATATAACATAATTCTAAGTAACTCATCAGCTTTTAATTTGATAGTGTTCAGAATAAATTCAGAATTATTACATACATTTATAATGAGGATTACTTAAAAATATTCTGAAAAAAATTACGATCACACAATTGTTTTCACTTAATGAAAAATAAATTTAATAAACTAATTGTTGGAGTATTATTGGAGTGTTGCTCACGCAAGCATTGGATTTTTAAAAGCAGTAGACATGAATTCCCTTTCTGTGGAAAAGATGCGACATGGTCAGTCAACTGATCACACTTTTTATTCATTTTATTTGCACCAAAGTACCTACAGCGGTTGCAGAGAATTCCAGTCTTCAGGCTGTTGTCGCGGTTCTCGTGAGTTGAAATTAATTAGGTAGGATGTTTTACCGCGCAAAAATCGTGAGCAAGAAGAGGAATGAGAAACGGAGGAGAGAAGATGGGCCTCAGGGCGCCTGATGATGTCGCCCAAAGTTGCTAACTAACCCACTCTTTCATCGCAAGAACGTGCTACAAATTAAAGCAGATCAACGAAACCATCTCGAAAATTCAATTCTATCGACGAGTGTTATTGCTTAAGAAAGAGCTATTTGTAAATTTTGGTTTTCGAGGTCTTATCTTTGATAAAAAATATCTACAATGAAGGCTTTTGTCGTGTTTTTACTGCTGTCTATTTTTAAAGTGACTTATGTTCACATCAATGAAAATATTTTTAAATTAGTGAAATAAAAAAAACAACACGAGCTGAGAGAAAAAAATTTATTCGAAGAGTAGCAATAAATTTTTTCACGCAGTACATGATTTATTGTTTGAAAAAATTCGTTCTACCAACTATTTAAAAAAAACAAAATCTTTTAAACATAACAAAGTATTTGTAAATTTGAAAAACAACATATAAATTAAAGTTTACAAGATTATTTTATAGTAAAAAATGAAATTCTTTTATTAGCATTTTTAATATTCAATTTCCCATTGTAAATTCAATTAAACTCATCGTTAAGATTATTTTAGTCATGTTCTTATCATAACTTTCGTTATTATCATTATCTAGTTTATTTACTGTGAGAGAACTAGGATTTAATTGAAAAGAATTAATTGTTCAGATATTAATTCAACGAGAAAAGTACATTTTTTCCCGTGTCTGGTATGCATCGATCGCGAGATTGGCACGTTTGAGTGTGCAATGCGAACAAGTTGGACAGGCACACGATGAAAAAAATGACTCTCAGCGTGTGAGTTCCTTATAACGTTCAGGCTACGGACTTGGCGGTGTTAACTTGCCGCCTAGAAGTGATAAATAGAGATAGACTAACTCAGATACCGACCAAGACCTCAGAGGCTTGCCCACGCTGTTAGATTATCTCGTGAAATTATGAGAGAACGTTCTTTGCGCTGCTTCCACATTACATAAAGCATCATGTCTTTCTGGCTTTAGTGCACGCGCTGCGTCAATGATCCATGAAATTTTCTCTTTTTTCTGGCTTTCGTGTATCTTCTATGCCTTGGCGATCGCCTGATGGTGAATTTTAGACTAATAGCTAAGCCATTTATGCCCTCGCGTGACGCTAAACTCTCTTGTCGAGACTAACACGTTCTATCTCTCTTTTCTGTTTCAGACGCCATGGGTAAGTTACTTGGACTCTTGGGTTATTCATAGTGAGACACACTCATAAACGTGGTAAGATTGCAAGGGTGAAAGCTTTCAAGAATTTTCACTTCTTTATCATTCATCCATTTACACTACACTCTATACTGCCTTGGTTCAAAAATTTATTTCAATTTTGGCATTTGCCTTCATAATCACTTGCATGCTGCTTTAATTTTCATTTAAATCAAGCATATTCAGATAATAAATAATTCAATTCTCGCATTTACAAACCAAGGTGTCCAATTGAATTCATGAAAGATTTTTACCTTTAAAAAACACTTGGTTTTTAGATACCTTAAAACTCATATTTCTCAAAAGAAAGGATGTGGTTACTATGGTTAGTGTATTATAAGCGCTACTGTAACAATATGAAATGATTTCTGAGAATAGAATTGACTTGGATGCGTTTCAACCGAACTCGTTCGTATAAGCGCATCAGCTGGACGACGAGGTAGTCTGGTTTTAAACTATTGGTTCGTTTGAACGAATGAGAAATAAAAAGAAAAGCAATGAGAACACACGAAGAAAGAAGAGAAATGAAAGAATGGCGTATAAGGCGCGAGACTGAACATGGTGAGAGAAAGAAGAGGTCTTTTTGGTAGCTTCAGGCATCATCCTCTTTGCTATATCTTCAAAGGTATACTACAAAAAATCTCTCTATTTTTTACACTTTAATTAGTTACATTTTTTACGATCATTCGTGTCTCAGCTTCAGCAAGACTCGAAAGACAGTAGAGCTGATAAATGCAATGAGAAAGTATGAAAAAATGAATAAAAAACTAGGAGATAAATTAAAACAAGAAGAATGAGGAGAAAAAGCAGAGTCACAGCTTGATGCCGTTGGATGAGTTAACTTTAAACTACGTATAATGTTCGGCATTGTGTTGAGTGTTTTGAAGGTCTTAAGAAGCATTCGAAAGACATATGTGGTCAGACAAGAGTGTAGATATTAAATGTATGGAGGGATCAACTTTGAGGTATTCATCAGCTCTGCGAAGACGAAACATTTGGAAAATGTTGGCTATTGTATGGAGGAAGGCAGCGGATGCTTTGAATATTAAATTTGAGGTAAAGTGAGGAGAAAGCTTTTGTATTATAAATTATGAAAGATCGATGACAGCTGTATTACTTGTTGGATAAATGTGATTACCATATGTTTATTAATGAATTCACTTTTTCGGGGTTGTTCAATGAGAGTTATTATTGCCTTTCAAACAATTTTCTTTTATTTAGAAATGAATTTACGACCAACATTTCGTCGTTAATCGAATAGCCTTTCATCCAGACCGAAGTGAAGCAATTTCCATCACCACACACGATGTTTACTCTCTATTACAAAGAAATTCAGTTGACTTAAAAGCGAAGAAACTGATACTTGGAGGACTGGTGAGAGATAAGATAAATAATTGAAGCAGGATCATGACTTTTACGATCCTGGTTAACTTTAATCCTCCCTTTTTGCAAGCTGTATATCTGCTGATAATTAGAATGCATCTATGTCGATGCGATCCTGTGGATAGTCAAGCAAAAGAGTCATATACACAAATATTTTTTGCTTTTTTTTTCTTATGCTGCCACCCATCGTCAGCGAAATGCCGGATGGCCAAGCTCGTGAGCATTAATGCGTTTTTGGTCCTGGAAGTAGTAAAGTAATGCCTTTTATTGCTTGTTATTCTGCGAAAACTGATGAGAATGAAGAGACCGTGCATGCTACTTTTATTTACACGCTTCTGTTCTTATGTCATTTGAACTCCATGGTATACTTAATAATTTTGATTTTCTATAACATCAAAAAAAAGAAAATGCTTAAAGAAATATTCAATCAATTGAATTCATATTTAATAAATTATAAAAATAATTATCCAAAATCGATATTAGAGATATTTGTCAAACTTTATACCAAATTCTTTTAAGAATTTTTCAATTTTCATTGACTGAAATGTTCAAAATTTAAAGTACTAAAGTAATGATAGAATTATGAGTACATTGTTTTATTATTGATTTATTTGAAAAACTTTAATTATATATTCTGAATCCATTTTTAATTGATCAAAAAAATCTATTCATTCTCAAATTACTAGTTTAATCTGTGTTTGTTTCAAAAAAGTGTTTCATAAATATACACATGTAAAAACAAATTCTAATTTTGGAATGTTACAAATTCAAAACTGAGTCGAACTTTTCCGAAAATTCTATAGAATATTAGAGTTTCTTTTCCGAATATTTCTTGAATTTTTTCGAATTCAATGTTATTTCGAATGTGTATTCTTTACCTGAATACTGATGTGGAAGGTTCAAGAAAATAATATTTTACCCGGATAAAATAAAAATATTCTTTTGATAATGTAATGGACTAATTTCCTGAAAACAATTATGATTTTGAAGATGGCTCAAATCAAATTCCAGACTGTATAAAAGCATTAATCTAGATTATCACCAAGAGAGACTGAAGTGGATTTAAGTTAGAATATAATAGAATAAAGTAAATGCTTTATTGTGTCATCGTATTATTAATATTAATAGACAAAAGCTTCTATTTCTCCTCTCCAGAAATAATTCAAGTGATGGAAAAAATAAGGGTGCTACCCATGACATTTTTCCTGCATTCCCTTTCTAATTCACGCCTTATAGTTACCCCGTGCGTGGAAATGCGGATGAAGTTGCAACCGTTGCGGTCTCTCGACAAATAGATTACGTGCCACCGAGGGTTTTGCGCCCTCTCTCATCTCGCATTTCTCCGTTTCGCGGTGGTTCATTCGCCTTCATGTCCCCTAGAACTTGCTCTCACGCATGCCACTCACGTACTCATCCACTGAGTTGAGCTCCACTCACGTTTCTCATCGTTTCTTTTTCTATTTTATTGCTTCTGTCCTTTTTCAATAGTTTGCGCTTTCGAATATTCTCTTTATGCTCGACGAAATCGCGTCATCCCCTCCTGTATTCCTTCCTCCGCGAAATTGCGACGCGTTAGCCAACCCCCTGAATCCCACTAACCATTCCGTTATCAAATCTACGTACGTATTACGGACGATCCCCGGGAAGGAAGTCGGAAGATGTCATTAAAATTCCTCCCTCGTAACATCCATCAGAAACTAGAGCTGCGGGGTAGATAGGAGTCGAAGGGAATCAGGATGAAACCAGGAACTCTAGTCGTTTGTGATTAATCTCATGTACATCGTTCATTTAAGGTTTATTTAAGATTAGTGAAACGCAAAGAGAGCAACTACTAAGGTTTACCAAAAATATCTTTTCAAAAATTTAATTCCATCATTTAAGTCTAGGTTTTAATTGAAGATTATTCTATTAATAACTAAATTAAGAATTGCTTTCAATGTTGTAATTATATTTCTAAAAAGAATACATATATCAATAATTTCTAATTAATTTGTCGATTTAATTAATTATTTGAGAGCAGTTGCAAATATATAAAAACTACTATTTTTAGAATGATAAATTGATAGTTTCCTCATTTTGTTTTCGATATTTATTGTAGCTATTAATATATTATAGACAAGTTTGAGTTTTAAATTTAGCTATAAAATTTTTAAAATAAAAGTTAGATTAAAATTTACAAATGCAACTTTTTTGCTGTAGTCTTTGTTATCCATTCAGATTAATAGAAAACATTGTTTTGTTGGCTAAAAATGGTTGAGTCTTCTGAAGAATCTTTTTCGCAATTTCTATCGGCATATCACGATCACAAGTCTCGCGAGAATGAGAAAGAAGAAAGCCGACGCGCGTGACGAACTGGTGACCAAATTGTTTCTAAAATGCTATCACTCGAGGTTCAAACGTTCTTGTAATGTGCAGAGAGTATTAGCAAAAACATAGTTTCTTTTGTGATGTTACCGCCGCAGTGCGAGGATTTAAAGTTGTTTATCTACTTATTATGTCAGAGCAAGCTAATTGGGCATATTTGAGATTGGTCCCGGGCGGATGCTCGCACGTATCCCTTTCCTCTCTTGATGGTCCTCTCTTGGTCTTCACTTCGCGCTTAATCCTCTCGGTGGCATCCAAAGTTGGAGAATGACTCTGCTGGGATAATTTCTTCAGTAAGAAAAGTCACATAACTCTAGTCTTCGTGACTTTCATTCGTCTTTGGGGAACTATCGTGTCATCAAACGTCATGTTTTATCTTTCACTCTTTCTGCACCCTTAGAGATACATAGCTTTCTAAAGATACATTGCTTAATTCGAAGTAATATACTTTCTATAGTCCTTCAACGTGCGGTTTCAAGCCACTTTCGGTCAGGATCAATTTTCGTTGCACTTGTACTGACACCTGAGAAACAACCTTGTACGTGCACACACAAGCATTAACTCACAAAGGTGCACGCGCCGGCTCACTCTGCAATCGTTTAAGGGTGTTCTCGAATTCCAACGTGCTTCAAACAATGCCGCTTAGACTGTGATAGTTCATAAAATTAAACGGATTTTAATTCGGCTCCTTTCGTAATTTAAGCCTTATTGAGTTACTTGCATTTTTAAGTGTATAAATGATTTTACATTAGAACAAATTTCTTGATAAAAAAGATGGATATCGAACATATTTTTACCAAGTAATCATTCCTAACTGTTTCTCAAATTTTATTAACAATCTATGAAGAATTTCAAAATATAAAAGTATTTTATTTTTATTATTAAAAGTACAATTCACTTATTTAATAAAAAATTTCTGTTAAACTTGTCTGGTACATTTTCTGAGTGTTTTTTTTATCAATAAATAAATTACTGAAAAAAACATTCAACAAATATCACTGCTATCAGTAGATTAAATGAAAGTAACAGAGCTACAAATCTTGAGAAAACAACAATTCGGCAACATCTCTGCAATATGGAGAATTTTTCAAATTAATAAAATGTAATAAGGCTCTTCTGATACTTTGCTAAGAGAACGATAACGATTCACAGCTTACTGGCGTCTGATGCGCTCAAAGAGCTCCTTAGCGTACAATTTATCGTACAATTAACACTATTTATTGTCGTATATAAGAAACAACTTTAGCAACATACCAACCGGTTCGATAACACGCAATGGATCTCTTTAGAAAAAGAGTACAATAAATGAAGAAGCTTCCAACAACAACGATCGATACTTTGCAACTCAATAAGCCTTTAGTGGTCATTGCTGTGTAGCTCAGTTCATAGATTAGACAAGACTACTGTACAGAGAAACTGTTCATCAGTCTCAAGTTTATTTCGTCTTGTAAATATAGTTTTATATATTATCTTGTGCATCATGTTGTTGAATGATAATCATAAAATATTATAGAAATGGTAATAGTAAGTAAAGGGATAAAATAAATGGAACTTGAGATGTTGGTTGTAAGTAAAGTAACGTTTAGCAGACATTGACCGCTGAGTGGTCCACAGTTGGTGCACGTAGCAGGGTCAGATCCTGAGGAAAGTGGCAGAATACCAAATGAACCTCCACCCTGCAATTCTCGATGGCACGTCATACATAAAGTATGACCATTGGTCAGTGGCCCTAGTTGATTTGTTCAATAGAAGAAGAGATAAAAATGCAAGATGACCCACTAGGGTAAAGTGGAAATAGCCTTAGTTCTTTTGGGAGTCAATTTGCAGGTTACTGATCAAAGAAAAAATAATGGTATTGCATTTTATCAGGTTCCTTTGTCACGGGAAATTGTGCGAATAAAAAGATCCGTCAATATGTAGACAGGAAAACGAGTATGCGTTAGTATAATTGCGGAAGACGCGATTCCCCAACATTAACTTGTGCACGCGAGGATGGGGAAGATGTAGGAAAAAAAAATAACGCCGACGTCGAGGTGCACGTACGGTTCAGCACCCTCCAGACAGGCTTATCTTTTCAAACTACTCAGTAGATCTCTTTTTCTCGACTTTAGTCTCTTGTTTTATATTTCTCGTGCTTACTTCAAGAGCGTTAACGTATTGTGTGTCGAATAAATTGCACGCATCGAAGCCGCCGGGAAGAAAAGTCGACAATTAACGAAGGTCGCAGTGGAAGCCAACGTGCGGAACTCTAGTTCCGCCCTTGTTAATGCTATTAATTATATCTCTTAAGCCATCAAACTTTATGTGACTTCATATATTCTCTTTAAATTCTTCATTTTTTATTTTTATTTCCTCATGTCTGAATTACAACTGTACGTCTTTTGAGAAAGATTTTCCCTATGATAGATCAACAAAAAAGAATTCTACCATTGAATTTAAAATAAAGTAATATTTATGAAAGGCTCGTTAATTTAAAAGAAATTTTTTATTTCGCATTGCTTGAACGTCAACAGGAAACTCTGATAGTCCTATAAAATCAATACATATTAAAAACATACAACTCATTCTAGTTAAATAAAATAGGTATTGCATTGGTTTAATTTTGAACAACGTAATTTTATTTCAGACACGATTTATTCGAAAATTTGATAAAAAAATAATGAATTATCGGTAGAAATTTATTGTAGCATATTTTTAGAAGCAACGATAGCCAACATATGATAGAAAGGATCTGAATAGTTAAAATTCCTAAACCTCCAGAATTCTACAGTTTTCTGTTGCATAAATCAAGGAATAATAAATGAATACCTCGAAACTAGCTGAATGTTGCAGCTGTTTTCATAAAGAAATGTATCCATGCATACACGTAATAGAATCCGGAAAATTATGAGAACAAGATACGACTTTACGTAACAACGAAGCATCAAATTCAAGGACAACTATTGAAATAATAAAAGATAGAGCCAGACTAAGGTTTAGGAGTTACTTAAAAGAGGTAATTAACAATTGGCAAGAGTATCATCAGGTCGACAATGATCTCTATGTGCAATGACATTATACAAACATTCCATTATTCTCTATGCTAATTAATTCGTTGAAGATCGACGTTTAGATAATTATCCCATAAACCTATACGAGAGAGGGCGAAAGTTCTCTAGTGAATATTTTTCGTCCTTCATAAAGTACAACGAACTGCCAGGTTGACTTTATCTCCATGACTTGTAAATCTTTGCGCGTGCGCCGACAATTATTCTCGAGTCCCCTCAATCTACCTACCATAATTAGAATTAGGTTAATGTAAATGTCTGTTGCACGGCTCGATCGGCGTTTGCATCACGGCAATTGCACAGCCTCGAAGCATGAAGTACATACGAATGGTAATCGATCGTGCCACGTGGAGGCACTCGTTGAGACTGAGAGCGGATAAGCCTAATCGGCACGCCAGTAATGAGCTTGACTCGCGCCCTCTCTTCAAGCAAGAATTTTACACTACTCTGATACTCTTAAAAACACTCTCCAGGATAATTACCCGAGACTCTCAATGATAATTCTTTTGATAATATTTAATTACAGAAATGTTAAATGTTATGAATATTCACATGGGCTTCTTTCAAGCTGCCAAAGATGACGTTATTGAAAAGGTTCTTAGTGGAATTAATTATAATCTTAATTCATTAGTAATCATCACCGTTTCAGAGATAAAAAATTTTGAAATCGTCAAGAGTGAAATAATAAATTAAAATCACTGCCACGGTAATTTGTTAAAATTTTTTGCAATGAAATATGAATGAAAGATAAATAAGAGTAAAAAAAGTATAACTTGAGAGTGTAATTTTAATCAAAAATGATAATCATGTCATAATTTGTTTTAAATTAATAAATCAAATTTTTCTTTCAAATTACGATTATTCTATTAAAATTAAACGAAATAGTTTTAGCTGACTGATACATTTTTTTAAATAAAAAATATCTTTTGTAAATGCCATCATGTCGAGCCATTTTTATCCACATATTTATCTATAATATGTACATCGTGCTTCTGTCTCAGGAAAACTAGAGAGTCTCTTGCTATCCCAGGATATGTTTTAGAATTCACGTGGTGGCACGAGCAAGCTCCAATGTCCCGAGCACGCTTCTCGGACCTTTCGACTTGGTCTCAGACATTTTAGTGAACCCGTGCCTTGCATTTGCGAGCAAAGTTACTTTTTAATATTTTTTTTTTCGTTGCAAAAAAATATCTCCCAATGTCCATTTCAATGATATTCGTTTTCAAATAAATTAAAGACGTTAAGATAGAAATTCCATTTGCCACAACTTCCTCATTCAGATAAGGAGAATTTCGTTGTATTAACCAGGTGAAATCAGAACAAAATAACTCGTGAGTTGTCAGGGAGGTCTTTGCAAATCGCACGAGTACATTCGACAGTTAAACGTCGTCCTTTCGCATCACTAAGAATCGACGCATTACGAACGTAAGCGATTACAGAGTACGATCGAGAGACGAATGCAAATGACGAAGGTGAGCTCAGGTAAAAAAAAAAGAAACACATGAGTTAAACTCCCACGAGCATCGCGAGGTATAAGGATGACGCGGCAGTTCTGCATAAGTCTATCTTTCTTCCTTTTTAGATGTTCCTTGTTTGCTTGATGAATCCCGACGTCATGAAATGGAAAACGAGCTTCACATCAATGTCCATACGCTCTTCTCTTGTCTCTTCTTATTTATTCATCCTGAGTCCTTCATTGCATAATCAGAAAAATAAATAAACAATTGTTCATAAGAAGTTGAATTTTTCTCTTTATTACGATAGATATTTAACGCATGTTTTCTGTTCTTTTTGAATACATATAGGATCGATAATCGGTTCCGACTTTAACCCAGTGTTAGGGAATGGTCCGTCAAAGTAGCCTTAGTAAATTCACGGCGGACAAACTGGCGAGAATAGTTCGCATAATTTCTCAAGGCCTACCAGTTTTGACGGCGTCAGGCGGCCTATCTTGCCACAATCTCATCTCACTCTTCTCCCGTACTCTCTTACTGCCTTTATAATCTCTCTTTTTCTCCTTTCTCGACTGGATCATCCATCGAGCTGGCATCCATCTTGGATATCTTCTCGGACCCTCAATCTAAACTCGTTACTTTGCTCCCAAAAATCTCTTATATTAATACAAATAAATTTTGAAAATTTTATGTTCAATCAATGGAAATGAATTTATTAATAGCACTTTGCGAGATGGAATTATCTATATTTCATTATTTTTGTAGAGGTTATTAAAAAACCTAGTTCTAAATTTAACGATCATTCAATGACATTTTTTTTTAAGTTTGCAAAGTCAATTTAAAAATACCTTTGTTTTTAGTACAGAATATAATTAATTCAAAAATTTTTATTATTTATTAAACTTGAAAAGTGAATTCATTTGTGATACCGAATTTTTTGTGACATGATGTCTTTAACAAGTGAATAAGTTGTAAATTACGATTATCGCAAAAGGGACATTGTAGGAATAGACGGTTGATGTAATAGTGATAGTTGATATCCTGAAGAAGCATATTAGCTTACGTTGAAGACAATTTGCCTGCAGGGTACTTGCAGAAGGTACACATCGAATAAGCTAGTATGATGTAGTGCCAACTGTGTCAGTTGGCGCCGCGGCTCTCTCAGTATGGGTGCATAATTAATGTACAATTAAAGATCGCGGTACATTGGCTCGAGTTATCGTACCTCGAGATATGCTAAGTGACTTTTAGTTATAGAAGACATGAACATCGAGTATGCAGGATAGAAAATGAGAATAACGAAACAGAATTTGTAGGGTCTGTGTCACTGATTGTGCAACCAGCTGAGAAAAGATCTTACTATTTGATTCTCGATCGTTCAGTTCATTTTTACGTCTCTCATGCTTCTCTTTGCGTTAGGAATTTCGTGTAGTCAAGAGTAATGTGGCGTGACGAAGTAATAATGTATTCCTCTGTATGTAATTAGGAAATATACAAGTTTATTTATTTCAAATGCAACAGTTAACTGTCTGACATTTGTGTAATCATGCAGTGACTAATAATAGAATAATAACTTTGATTTTTTTGTTTTCAAATAAATGTTTTTTCTTTTGAGTTTTATTCTCACAGAAAATATCTTCTGCTACATAATTATAGTATTTTTTCATTTTGATAAAGTTTTTGTAAAAAAAGTATTAACAAATTTTAAGAATTAATCACAAAATATCTAAAGTCATTAGTCAGATAATTTAAAAAAGTTTAACATTTATTATAAATATTGGTTGAAACGTATATTAAAAAATGTCAAAAGCGATTTCATGCGTATTTCTGAACTTGATTAAGTTCGAAAAGAGTTAACTGTTCTTGAAACTTTAAAAATGATTTTGACCCCGCAAGTAATTTTTTTATTTCTCATCATGTAGTTGTAACAGACAGCGGTATTGCAGGAAGCACCATGTCTAATGTGCTACTCCCTTGTTATTTTCTCACCGTCTTTATACACATATAGCACATGCTCATCTCTCTATACACCTTCCATATATGGCAAGTTTCAGTTGGTCGAACGAAAATAAAATGTTAACCGAAAGGTCAAAGACGAAGAAAAAAAAAACAAATTAAAAAACATATATATTGGGAATATTACTTATTGAATGATAATTTCCATATTCATCAATTGTCTAAACTTTTTTCTAAATAAGGCCACTTATAGTTAACATCTAGTTTGAACCTATGTAAATGATTAAAATGATTTTATTTTAAAAAGCTACGTCCTAAATTCAAAAGCATTCAAATCATTTATTAATTTATGATGGAATTGAAATATTATTAACATAATTTGAAACTAAAAGCTGTTTCATTTGATTAAGAATGAATTTAAGATGCAAATCATTAAATAAAAATAATAATGATGCGACAGCAAGAATAAATTAAATATTCTACTTCTTGTATTATCTATGTCTTGGTAACTTCTGGAGTAGCTTCCACCTCTCTTCTACTCTGCTCCTGTGGGTCGGGATATCCCGAGATCGTGGATAATAGTTATTAGGGGCTTTTTATAATGCGCGTGTTCCTCTCTCGCTTTTACGGCAACCAGCCAGTAAACGCGAGTTGTGTGAGAAAGCATCAGAATGAAAATAAGTAAGATAAAGAAGAATGAGTTGCTTACCAGTACTAGCTCCCTTCTGACTACGCTCTTCCAGCATATAAGCATATGCAGAGGACACTCCCAGTCTTTTGATTATATGTAATTATCGGTATTTTAATAACTAATCATTTCTTAGCCTCTTTCCACTGTACTTGGAGTAAAAGAAGCTGCTTCCGAGACTGTAACTGCTACTGTGTCGTTTGTTTTCTTTTTTTGGCAGAAATTTACACATCAATTTGGATTCTCTTCAAAGTTTTTAATGAATACATAAAGTCTGTAAATCCGATTAAAAATAAATGCTGTTTCTAATAGTCGATTGAATGGCCAATTACTCTTTCTAAAGACAAGTAGAATCCTGAAATTTTCTCGCACCCTCAGCTTGCAAATATCCAACTGTAATTAAAAGCTATCGATTTGTCGTAAGCCGGGTAATTGTACGAGTTACTACGCGTTTGGAATAATCGCTTGCTCCATGCTAACTTCAGGGGACTGTGGCCAACGGATGATAACGAAATATTTACATATTATCGCGATGTCACCTACATAGAATGAGATACTTGAGAAAGAAAAAAGCCGACCTTTGCAATTCTCTTGAGGGAAAACTGATTCGTCGTCAGACATTGAATTGTATCACACCTTAAACTTTCTTCACAACTCTCACAATTTACTTTACAGTTCTTGGAGAAGACTACGTAAATTGTTTTTTTAAAACTCTCCAGGTATATTTATTCTTTGCTGTACGATGTGATACTCTCTAAATTTCCATTTCCTTTATAGAATTTCAACTTTAAATACTGTCCATTTTTTCGGTGGGAAATCTCTGTTATCTTTTGTTTTTGACCGATTCTTAAAGTGTGTTTGAGATAGAGGTGCATTCGTAGAAAGAAAAGATACCTAACTCTGATTAGTGAACCTTGTCAGGTTGGTCTCTACTTGCCATCGACTTGTGGCATCGCGTGACTCCCTTTTCCGCAAGACATCTTGGCATCCACGATCGTGTGGTCACTTCTGTTGTCTCCGTTGTCTGTCTGCAATACGTATGTATCGTCTGTTCGTATAACACCCGTATGAGTTAAAGGCGTGTCGCACGTGTAGTTACGTTTAACCTGTGACAGGTAAATCTCCGTTTCTCTATTCGCGGGAGATCAAAGTCGGAAATCCAAAGACTTATGCTATGCACGTGCGTTTTAAAGATCTTCAGATAATGAACTCATGTTTGTAGAATGTAGATTGCACGCCGATTACTTTTTCAAAGCTGGATCGCTTCATGTACTTATTAGTACAACGGAGATACATTTGAAATAATAAGATAAAATATTCGAAAAATGTAAATACTTAAGTGACACTTCATCTTGATAATTCACTGCAATTAAAAAATCATCATTAGGTTTATTAAATTATTTTTAATATTTTGATTGAGATTAAGAAAAAAAACTTGAGCATTTACATTTGTATTTCATGATTATCAATTATCAAGAATCTCGATAAAATTGTGCGTATTCAAATGCAAGAATCAGTAAAAAAAATCAAGAACTTTTATTACATTTTATTTATGTTATAATTTTTCTTATTTAATAAAAATATTTAATAATTCGAGATTTAATAACAGAGACATTGTTCTAGATTGAATTGCAATGAAAATGATAATAATTTCTATGCGAAAAAGATTAAAAAAATGAACTTGTAATTTAAAAACAATAATGAAAGTATCTTCTTATTAATCAAAACAATGATTTATTATTTCGTTATATTTTTATTAAATTTGTTTTGTAGGAGAACAAATTAATTTCAGCAAACTTAACAAAGTTTCAGCAAGTATTAATTTTTTTATTAAAAACAAATTCAATTCTCATTCCCAAAGGATTGAGTTAATAGTTCATCCAAGTAACAAAATAGCAAAGTTTTATGAAGCATACAATTATGATTACGGGATGCAGGTACTGTGGAAGAATAGTTTAGCTACAGAAGAACAAGAAGATAAAACCTCTAGGAAAAGGGAAAGAGTTTGCTAGAGTGAGATTAAGGGTTTGAAAGTTATCTAGATTATACGAAAACCAATATTCCAGGCTTCCTTGCCTCTTTCCTGTACTTCTTCAAGTATACATAAATCTCAAACAGCCTTGCAGTGTCTCTTGTTTCAAATATTACGTAAAACTAGGGATGATATGCTCGGCCATTCGAGTGAAGCTATCGACAAATGCGCTCACCCTAGCAGTTATTATACGCTTACGTGGGTTTGACGGAAGTTAGAGAGGAAAGAAACGAATCATTCGTGCGAATGAATAGCTATACTCTTGTCGATCGCTTTCTCGTATCGAATTGCACTTGAGAAAGTCGTGGTAATATTTTTCCGCTCGTCTTTCGAATAGTAGGAAATCGGAGAAGAAAGTTCCGGAATGATAAGAAGTCACAGAAGGGAGAAATCACCTTCCTATCACCACGTAATCGAACTTTAAAATATTAAGACGTAAATATAGGTAAAAAGATGAGTAAAAAAGAATCAAATAACGATAGCTGATAATATCGATGCCTATTCTGCCTGATTTAACAGCAAATGCCAGCATTTAAAATTGTGACAAATATAGAAAATAACATGAGCTTTGAAGGGGTTGGCAAATGTAAACACTAAGCTATTTTCCAGACAATGAGGCGCGAAGCCTTGCTGTGCCTGCGGGTGAGGATAATCCTCACCTTACCGACAGTATGAACCAGACTAAGGGAAGCCACCCTTAGGTGTGAGCTTGGGGCTTCCTGTATTTCATATTTTAATACCTTCGTCTTTATTGTCTTAACCATATTCTACATCCTCCTTCATACACAATAACAATTTATTTTATAGTAAAGCTGCTTGAATTAGATAATTTTGTTAAAATTCTAAATATGCTTTAATAGGAAAACTGCTGGTTCCCAAAAAAACCTGATATTATTTTCCAAGAACTCGTTAAAAATTGTTGCTATTCTCCACAAGTAGATAAACGCTCAATTATACGATAGGAGGGAGAAAATTGTTTTTCACGCTTTCAGTTATTCACACTTCTATTGTTATGTGATACCCGCGTTCGAGTTAAAACCCCTCATTTTATTTACAATTACACACTTCTCAATAATCTGTACTCAACAACGTTATTTACTGTTTCATCAAAATTAATTGCAAAATTATTCATTTAAAAAGAAAAGATTTTCTATAGTTTGAAAAAAACAAGATATAATTTTCCATAGAATTACTTATTTTAGTTTATATACCTTTTAATTATTATCAAAACCAAAGCTGCTTTTTGTCTATCATTGTAGATTTACTTTTCATCAATTGAAATTCAACTACACAAAACGTCTATCAACGAATGTCTCGAAAGGCGTGTAATGGAATGGTTGTCGTTTAGGATACAGTTGCTATTAGTCTAATTTAAGCAGACGTTATTCGGTCATTGAGAGCGTTGCCACGTAATTAGCGCGGCGTAATATGGTGCGTAGCGACACAACGACACTATTATGTACCCTGGAGGCCGACAATCGACCGGTTGGGACCGCATGGCTTTTGTGATTGCTATTTCGAGGCCTGGCACCTGTCTGATCAACGATCTGCATCTTTAATTACATATTATTTATGACTTGAATAATATTTCCATGTCTAAACATGGAATGAAAATTCATTGACTTCGCTTTTAGACGAAAGTTCGTGGGTTCTACCCTTGTTTTAAAATTTAATATTGAATGTTACTCACACGAGGCCTCGCCTCTCCCTAGGGACATGACGACGGAGTCGAAGAACCATCCCTTTGGTTCTATACAACAGAAACTATTGCCGACTAAACAGATTTCAATGAGGGAAGTGTCGTTTAAACTGTATAATGGCACGCGAGCGAACGCAAATTTTACGGACATCAAACCCTCGTTGTATCTCACGCACCCTTCGAAGTATCTCTGACAGATTCTATCATTCTCTATCCTATTTTTGTGGCGTGTGTTTATTTTCTTTCGACATATATACTCTTGTACACCAGCGCATCTCTATAATGGCCGTTGTAAAATATTCATTGTCGAAATTAGTCTCTTGATAAAACACCATATGAACTCGATAGTAACTCATTCATTAAAAATATTCATTTTCTTCATCAGAGAATTGAAATTGTTATTTAACTCTATTTTTAGTCTAGAATATTGTTTACAAACATTATAAAAAAAAATTTTCACTACAGTTATAGGAAAATGAAATAAATATAAACTGTAAAAAATAAGTAATTAAGATGTGAACATTTTAAAAACATGTGAAAAAAAAATCATTAATGATTCAAAGTAGTATATTATGATTCTTTAATTTCTTGAATATATGATGTAAGGTAATAGAATGTTTAAGTTAATGAAAAAAATGAACCAAATAAACCATTGGGTTGTATCAGAATTTTGTTACGACCAAACGTGTTTATGATTGGTCTTGAATTAATTCGATATAATAATTTTATAATTATTATCTAACTCATTTCAATGAATAATAAGATCTCAGTTATCTTATGAAAAGATGTAATGTCTTAATGGACTTTTCTATCGTAACAATTTTATCATAAAAATATGAAATTAATTCTTATCATCGTAAACATAAGACAAATCTTTTGCACACTATTTTTTTATACACAAGTTAATAACAAAAACATTAAAGTTACTATAAAAACTGATGGAAAAGTATACATTGAATATTTTTCTGTAAAACAATGTTTTATTTCATTTTATTGATAAAATCAAGAAAAAACCATCTAAAGAATTCTCTCAAGTGGAACAAATGTAACTCGATAAATTCAAACGAAAATTCTTGAATTATTATAATAAATATTTTCATGAAACATTCATCATTATTTCATAAAATATTATGAATGGATGCACAGAATTTTTCATTATGCTGAATAAATAATAAAAGTCTGCTTTCATACCTATAAATAATTAAATGTTAGAAAGTAATAATGATCGAATGAAACTAATGACTAATTAATGTTATTCTTTTTCTGTTACAGGTAAGTTTGATATAACAACTAACATGATAACTGATCAACGCGTGAGTGAGATAATAATTTATTTACATATAAATAAAGCATGTGAGAATTCTTTAAATATCCACATGTAGATTAAAGGTGAGAGGGGAACTAAACGAAGCTAAAGAAATGAAGTGAACCTATAATATCAGTAGAATGTACGTCTAATGAAATTGCAGGTCACGCGAGCGAAGTATTATCAGGTCTGTATTTCGCAAGTGCATGGTATTTATGTCGGGAAACATTTCATTGGTGCGAAATCGGAAAGGGTCATTCAAAACCGTCGACATAACGACATGAGTTCAGTACAGTAAAAGGGGGTGAGAGAGGAAACGGAAAAGGAGTAAGGCATTATAGCACCTCCATGCTACTCTTATATAGCTTTCTCTTTCCTGCCAAATTACTGATAATGTCGCATAAATTTCTTAAATATATCCATTAGTCTCATTATTATGCAAAATCGCGTTTTTATTCAATTCGAGGTCGTTGGAATGATTACTCTATTATTACTATCGTTCTAAAATTATCAGCTTTAAACAGAACATAAAACAATGAATAAAAAACAAGTGGAAATAATAGATTAAGTCGATAATTCTTAATGGAATCATTTGTTGTGTTGACATGGCTTTTTAGCCTTGAATATCTTCTCATTTGGTAGAATGACAATTCTGTTGAATAATCGATATTTACCACCGATTAAGTAAATAATCCAAGGAAAGAGACCTAGAATCCATTGATCCACAGAAAGTACTTAGAGAATGGCTGTGCTCTCCGGAACTTGATTGTCGAGTAGTGGCGGGAGAGGGTAAGAGACTCGTAGAAATGGCACAGCAAAATGCACATTCACTGGCACTCGTAGACGTCTTGTAGGTGGGTTAGGGGTTGGAAGTTGGTAGGTCGCGCCGTCAAACAAGGAGAAAAGGGTGGGTCGTTGGGGTGCAATGACGTAGCTATGGAGGCGTTGGTGGCGCTGGGCTTCCACTGGCGTATCGATTCCTCTGTAGTGAAGCACAGAATACGAACTCCCCACGCTTTGGCCACCCTCTTAAGCCGCCACCCCCAAGGCTAGAGACGAGTCCTCGCCTGCGCGAGTCCACGCTCACTTTACTCCTCACCCGTCAGTTCTCCTCCTTTTCTACTGTTCTCTTGTTCGCTTCTTTTCACTCTCCTCAACCCCTTCGTCACTTCCACCACTATCCAGAACTTCCCAGATATGAATTAACAGAGTTACGGAGCTTTCGCGGACAAGTCCGGAGTTATGCGGTTTACCAACTTGAAAATGTCTGTGTCGCAAAATCTACGTCGACGGTGATTAGTTCAATAGCATTATCTTCATTATTTTACATCTGCCTGTCGTTATTTTATAGCCTAATCACATCAACACTTTTGGGAAAGCATCGTTTCCATCTTTAAATACTTCATTGTTCTCATAAATCCCCATTTGATGTTAAAATTTATTTATAACATTTTTATTGATGATAATTTATAGAGGTTTAGCAAACGAATTTAGATAGATTATTTCTTATTTTTTATATTGCAAAAAATTTGAACGTTTATAAGTGTTTGAAAAAAACTACATTGTTGCATTAAAAATTAAAGATAAAAAGATAAATACATCATGAGTAAAAAATTCATTTACAATTAGATCGGTTATACTGTTGAAACAATTTATTCATAACACTTTCAACGTGTTAATAATTTTTAACTTCCCATTAGGAAGTTATTGTAATTGGTTCGATTGGTGTAATTTGGATTTTCATTAAATCTCCACGTTTCAAGATATTTGCAAGCATACTGACATATTTTTAGAATGATGTGTATGTGTACGTATGTGTGTATGTACGTATGTACGGACGTCAACATTTTATTCGTTTTCAATATCTTAAGAACGGATCAAGATATCAACTTCAGCCAAAATTAATTCGAAAGATATTATTATAAAGAAGATCTGAAAGGAATTTGAACGAATTCGATCGAGCCGTTTTTTTTATAACAAAATAACTAAGAAAAAACATGAAAAGATTAGCTATTTAAAATACTTTTAAGCCAAACAATAACAATTTCATTTGAAAATTAAGTCGATATTGACTAGACATTATTGTTCACAACCAAATATGACTCTTAACAATCACGCATTGTTTATAACAATATGAATTTGTTATCAACAATTGAAAATTGTATTTATCGATTAACTGTTGCGTATATCACATGGATTTGGATGTTTTCAACAAAATAATGTTATTAATGATGAAATATGACTCGTAAAAATTACATATTATATATATTATATTATATATTGTTTATAACAATACGAATTTGTTATAAACAATTAAAAATTGTATTTATTGAATAAGTAACGTGTATATCACATGAATTTGGATGTTTTCAACAAACATTGATTACAACTATTTAAATTTGTTATAAACAATTACTAATGGGAAGTTCGTCGTGTTAGCACAGACAAAGTATGCTCAGACCTACTTTTTTTCTTGAAATATTATTTAATTCTAAAAAAAGAGGTTCGTTTTTTAATAATGCAATGTCAGTTTGCATTATTTGAAGGTCGCTTCTATTTTATTAAAAATATTCCTACGAAAGAAATTTCTTTTCAATGTTGATGCCAGTAAAAATGTAAAGTATGATGTGATAACCATAACTATTGTCGTAAAGAATTAAGCTAAGACCAAGCATACCAGAAAAGAGACAGAAGGGAGTATTAAATCATATAGAGTCGAGCGCCTGCTGCCGGTTTACAGCCGGATAAAACGCAGTGACTGTTATGTTATGGACCACCTGTATGCCTCGACCCTGAACTTCAAACCCCCACGATTGGGAATCTGTCGAGCCGAAAATTGTATGTCTCCTTCCAAATAAAATTTCGTTATTTCCTTTTTATCTCAATTTCGTTGAAATTTGGAAAATGACATCAAAAAAAAATCATTAAAGTCATATAAAATAATATTTGTAGAAGTTTTAATATCAATTTAATTTCTCGAGTACCATTTTGGAGTACTTAGATCAATATCCATGATATTATAAATATTATAATATAAGGTGGAATAAGAAACTAGAGGGAAACTGTTTGCCTGCAAGGTATAAACTCGTGTACAAAAGCCCACGTACGCCGGTTCCATATCTGCCGAGACGAGCTCACCGAGGAGTCTTATCTACTTACTGCAGTGCTCGTACTCCTCGACTCCTACCTTAACGCCCAACGAATTAATGCAATAAAGACATCCGTGGTGACTTAATCAGACGTTTACTGCAGCACTTGAACATATCAGTGACCCATAATTTATTTACATGTCTATTCATTATACATATTGATTGTTAATTTGCTATTGAGCGTGGCTAAGAAATTTCTCATTGATAATAATTAACTGATTAAGCTACTTCTAAAATAGTCAGGAATAAAAAAATATTGATTTTTCAATAATTCAAGTACTCGTTAGTCAAAAATTAAAATACTTATTAGAGCTAAATAATTTATCCTTGACGTTAATAGCTGTGACTATACAAATAGCAAATATTTAAGTCCACTTTGAAACTTTACATTTTGCTTAATGGTGTTGACAACCAGTTGGACGTTATCGTGGTTACTTAAAAGTGATATCTTGCTGTAGAAAAGAGTCAGCAATTACATGCCAGTTATTTCGTAACCGCTACCGTTTCTGTTTCAATGACACATTGTTATTATCGTACCTTTCTTCTTTTTTTACTTTTTTTTTCTCTTTCACTTCTTTACTGGTTTAACTAGATAATAGTTACTTATTATTATTCTTTTATAAACATATTGATCCGCAGGAGGGTTTCATGACCTGCCTTAACAGAAATGTAACGCGAAACGGCGTCATAAATAACATCTTAAGTGTTACGTCTACCCTTCTTTCAACGTACCCTTCGTGCAATCGAACCTTGACACTATCACACGCACAAATAAGTGGTGATAACTTTCGGAAGTTATGTAATTTTAATTCTTTTCAAATATGAATAAAATGTTGTCACTGCTTAGGAATTTTTATCATTTTTCATGTATTTTTGTTTTTGATTTTCCGAAAGACTTTAAAAGTGTAAGTTAATTCTCTTGAGGTCATTGGTTTATAAATTGTAATTTAAAGTGCCATGACATCAATCAAATTCTCCACAGTATTGGTCGATGAGGTCAGTATAAATGCGAATTTTCTTGATTTCCAGTTGAGGATGAGCAGGATGTCTGTCAGGATCAAAGAAACGCGCAGACGCGACTCACTCGTATATCGTTCCCTCTCGACAACTCCAAATAGCAACCACCGTGAATGGCGACCCTTGCAAACCAATCGTATTCCCGTTTCCATCCCTCTTGCTACGAAACCTCTGTCTTTCTCTTACACCTTTGACACTTGCAACTTCTCTCTTACCTTCATTTTACCCTTCCCTTACCAACTTAAGATCTGGATATTGACGATACCACCAACAACAGTAAATTCCACTTTTTAAACATTGTCTCTTTTTTTCTCTTTATTTTAGTCATTTATATTTATAGTTTACAACTTTGATTTGTTTTTGAGAATTTTTTTTTCTACTTTCTCCCAAGTTTTCTGTTAAACAAAATGGCGGGAGAGGAAGGGAAATACATTTCTGAACTCAATGTGTTTATGACCAAGCGATTATTTATTTCAAAAAATTAAAATTTTTTTTCTTTGTTCTTTAAAGGGGAATGGAACATATGTGCTCTTTCATGTTTATTTTTGTTGTTTTTCTCAAATTTTATTGTCTGCAGTTATTTAAAAAAATATATGTATATTTGATAAACTTTATTTAATATTTATTAATCAATTATTCATTGACCAAAAGAAAATATTCCTTTAATAGACATAGGTAAAATTTGAGATTTTTTGATGTTAATAATTTACAAAAGATAATATATCGCGTGATATTTATCATTTTTTACAAATCCTTGATGGTGATAATTCACTCAAATAATTTGTTAATGCACTATTTCATCCTTAGCAGATACGTTCTTGTGGCGGTTTAGCAAGCCACGATTTTCAATTATCACATTTTCTCATTGTTATCAACAGTCAGTTGTCGCGTGAACGGAATGATAGGTTGGTCCTGTTGACGACTACTTCGGATATCTCATCTATGCCTCACACAGACGTAATAAAGCCAAATAACACGTGTGCGTGTATACACAGATAAACTCGTGCATCATATCCACACATTTCATCTCCATCTATCTGTCTTTGTCTGTTTCTATATGTTCACACAATATAACTGTTCACGCGTTCACGTGACGGTAGTTTCCTCAATCGGGAATAGCAACACTTGGCGAGACCACCAGCCATTATCGGTGTATTATCTTAATTACATGGAATTCCGCTCATTCGAACGTTACGACTTTACACGTTAGCTTTTGCATCTTCAGTTCCTTATACTATTCTATTTCTTGCACTTATATTCGTTTAAGAGATATTTTTCTCAACTTTTTTTCAAGAAATATACGACCTTTTTCAAATCAATGTAAATAATTTTTAACTCTTGTAATAAGTGAACATTTTATCTTTAAATCTTTCTTGATTCAAGAAATCCGGAAATACTTAAAATCTTTACTTTACGATGACGTTGTTATCATTTTTAATTTAAATTCATTATTTACGTGTGTTACATTTATCTTAAGAGCATAATATCAATATTAAAAGATTGAATATCAATACGTTATTTTAATTCGATTAAAAGGTTTACCAGTGTTGCTCATTAGTAATTTAATTAATATCCAGAGTAACTGCATTCCAGTTTAATTCCACTGTTAATACGTAAAAAGTACTGCAAATAAACCCTAAAATATTTATCATTTTATTCAATCAAATAATGATGCAGAATTAAAATATTCATTTCCACACAAGTTTATTTTTTACCGTAAAAATCAAACAATTACTAAAATATCTCTGATAAAATCTTTTAGATATTCTTGCAAATTATTCAGTATTATTTTCTTTTACTGTCAATACATTGATTTTTTACTTATAGAATATCGTTTATCAAGAGAGTGATTGTTAAATAAATAAAATATAGACGTAGGTCTATTTTTATTGGGTATTCTTTGCAATAGTCTTAATCATTACTATACCTATAACTATCTACTATAAAGTCAACAGAAAACAGTTAATATACGTCGAGTGATATCGCGCGGTAAGAGTTAGAGATGGAAAATTTCCGGAGAAGAAATAAAGAATGAGGCGCGTTTCAGGAACAAAATAGCTGATGCCATGGCTACAAACAGTGTGTTCTCTATCTTCTCCTTTTCAATTTCCCGCCACTTCTGTCGTCAGAGGAATTAAGAAACCATCTGAGTGAGTGAAAAAATGCAGTCGGGCACAATATCTTTGCTATGACAAGCTAACGATACAATATCACTCGAACATCTTTGGCTAATGTTAATGATTTTTTGAAATTACAAAAAAAAATTAATATTCTCTTATTTTACTGCACAAAAGAATTTTTTAATGACATAAAAATCTTGTATTATCGAAGTTTGATGATTATATTCTTTCAGACAAGTAAAAAATTACAGTTGCTTTATGTTATGATTCATGATTTGATATTAATCGTTGATGATAAGGATTTTTTAGATATGCGTATCAACGGTCTGTAGATATATTCAGCGAGGCGAATTCAGTATCGATAGATTTGTAGAAGCCATATGATTGCACCTGCAGCTGCCTGTGAGTCTCGCGTTCTAACAACCACTATTGCATAAATTAATTCAAAAATCAGGTATCGTTTGATTCGCCGCTTCATATATTCATTCTATGCACATTCTTTCCCATCTTATTCATTGGTTGACACTAATCGTAATGTGGACTTTTTTGACTTACATGCGTGTTCAGTTCAAATCTAAGTAGAAAAAGACCACACGTCGAACCCATTCAATCGTTTACAAGAAAGGAAAGGGGTATGAAGCCTTGTGCAAACCTTGATACACACTTTTTATAGCCCAATGGTGCTATTAATTCTCTTTGATGATCCGACAGCCGCGCGACACAATGAGATTGATACTTTTCGATCATTAAAAGTTCAATAACTTTATTTTTTTTTTTTCAATTTTATTGTTGTTTTGACACGATTGAGAAAAACTGAATAGAGTTCATAAATCAGTTATAAATATTTTTTTTAAAAGAATCGGAAAGGTATTAATATTTTTGGAATTTTTTAACTTCACAGAAAAATTATGTAAGATGATAAAATGGAAAATCTGAAAAAAGGTACAGTTTTTATGAGTTTTTTCTTCAAACAAAAGTATATGAATAATAAACATGCAACGATAAAAATAATAGTGATTTGAATTAAACATCAATTTTTCATCGATGAAACAAAAAAGGTTGATTTGTAAAAAAAAAAAGAAAACAAAGTATAATTTTTTGATAAATATACTCTACAAAAAACTTGTCATTTCTTTCAGGGCATTAATGCTGATCATGTTGTTTCTTTTATCCTTTATCCTCTCATCTTCCTCAACAGTGGATCAATATATAGCGTAGCGAAGCGGCGTTGCCGTAAATGTAATTGTTGTTCGATTTCTTGCGTCTTAATTGCCTCGCGCTTAACGACGTAATTACGGAATAAAAACGACCGGGTCAGCGTGGCATTTTTTCGTGAGGTTCAAGCGGTACTACGGTTGCCTTGCCCTTCCACCAGTTCAAACAGAACAAATGTGTGGCGGGGGGTAAAATAGTTGGTTATTGAAACTGAAGACGGCGCCTCTGTTTTGGTAACAGTTATGTTGCTGATTTGACCGCTAGTTAGCGTCACCAGCAAGGCAGTGTAGCTCTTATTCTCTCACTCATTTGCTGTACCGTAATGTGCATTCCTTTAGCCAGAAAAGTACACAAGACATAAAGACATGAGGCAAAAAACGAGACAGTCGCGAAAATAGAGACGATGGTAAAGTCAAATAAAAAAATTGAAGTAAAATGTTAGCAGTATAACGAAATCTGAAAAAGTTTAGTGAATGTCGATTACCGGATTGAAACGATGCCAAACTTCTTGGGCATCTGATTAATTACATCTAGAGCTTTCTAGAGTAGCATTAAAAATTTAATGACAAAAAGGTATGCTTTGAAGAAGTTTTTCCAATGACTTGATAGTTTTTCAAATCTGTTTTTTTTTAAATTCTACTCGTCTAGTTGTGTTTAAATAAACATATCTTCAACGAAAATTATGATGATGACAAGTGATAAATTAAAACCGATAATTGATTTAAATATAAGTCATCATACTAGCCTGTCAAGGTCCACATCTAAAGCCCGGTACAAAAAACTAATATTCTTCTACATATTTCTAATCAAAATTACTCATTCATTTTTTCATCATTAATTTTATTAGACGTCATGTACATCAATGATGTATAGCACTTACACAGAGAAAAATTTCATAGAAAAATTCTCATGCTTGTCATTATAAAACGAGTGCAACTGACGAGAAATGAAATTTTTCTAAAACAAATTAGGAAAAACTTTATTGACAAATAGTAATTTTTAATAGAAGCATTTGAATTTATATGAGAAAGCGTAGGACAAATTCTAAAAGAGCATAAGAAATTGTAACACAGCATAGGAAAAATTTCATAGCATCCCCGTCTGTAAGAGATTTTTAAACTTTTTCTAATGGGATAGAATAAAAATTACTTGAAATCTAATATATTTTATAATGTGAAATGGGAATTTTTCCCCTGCACTTTGGTAATTGCAAATACCAAAGCCATGGCCGCCACATGTATCAGGTATGTACTCGGTCCTATTTAAATAAACACAAAAAAAAGAGCTGGACAACATTCGTGCATTTCCGCTATTTTTCGAGACGTGTTAGGACAGAAAGAAATAAGATTTTGTTTACGAAGTACGCGACAGTAAAATTATTTAACCTTCAGAGTGAGTGGTTGTACGGTGTTAAATTCTACAACGTTCTAATTGCTACAACGTAGTGACTGGTTTATTAACCGTCATCATTTCATCTATAAGAATTGTCAGCATTCTTCATAAATGTAAATACTAATTTTATCATTGATTCATCTTTTTTGACACAATAATAATATTAATTACATTTATACAAAGTTATTATATGTAATATGTATGCGTTTAAACCACGAAAAAATGATCGTATTTATAGGCAAATAATTACAAACTATAAATTAAATAATTAAAAATTATTATTACAAATTTTTTCTAGACTGGCATGGTAATTTTTCTTAGAAAATCGAAATAAAAATTCTAAGAATTTTCGCTCCGTATACTTTTCAGTCTTTAAATATTTATAGAAAAAACCAGAAGCTCTGATAAAAAATTTTTAGAAAAGACAAAACCATGCTTAAATACCCATTACTTTTATCTAAATTACTTGCTTCATGTATTTTTGCATGAAATAAATCGCGAATTGAGAATAATTTGGTACCGGTCATGCGTTATTGCAGAACATCGGATGTTAGGATGTAAAAATGCAATTAATGGTGGATAATCATGTTTTATATATTTTTATGGGCTATTTGAATCTAAATCTCGTGAGAATTCGAGCGATACTGTTGAATACACTCATGTATTCATGAATATACCGATTTTACACTATGAAATATAAACACTGCATTTGCATATTTTCTGGATTTAATTAGCGCCGATGCGATTATTAATTGGGTAAAACGTGGTGGCGAGTCGTGTCCCTCGGTACGCAAAAGCGATATTTACAATTTCTCGTTTGCAAATAACTCGTCGGTTCAACTAGTCGAAATTTTAATGGAAGTGTAGAGATGTAGAAAACATTCGAAAACATTATTAATTTATCCGTTGAATTATTGTTACATTTTTAATGCTAACCATTCGTTTGTAATACATTGAAAGCTGGTTTATCATAAGTTGTAACGTCAAAACTATTCCAGAGTTGGAATGAATAAGAAATGTAAGCTTAATTGAGAAATCGTGAACTACTTTCAGGAACTATTGCACTGAGATGGGATAAATTTTTTATATAGTCTATTTATTTTTTATCATAAACGTTCTGAATAAAAAAAAGTTTTGGCTGGTAGAAATAATTTCTTCTCTAAAAAAATGGTTTTTTTTTCATTGGAAAAAGGAATAATTCGTCAGTTTAATCAGTGTAAATTTCAGTGAGAGAATGGGCAGCTTTAGTAAACTTTTACAGCTATAGAAATATTACTAACTCATGTACTGCAACAACAGGGCATTTTTTAAACGCATTCACTCTTTTTTCTGGATGTCATGGTTGTCCAATGTGTACTAGTTTACTCTTTTCACAAGTTTGAAAATTTCTGCGTTAGACCTGCGTCGCTCTGTCATTAGTTTTTTTTATTTCGGACCGTAATTCAAGCTGGCGTGGGTCAGTTGAACGAAGAGACGGGAACGAGACGACGAGATAGTTTATCATCATTTAGTATCCTAACCTGCCGCAACATTTTAAATCTCTCCTATCTCATAGTCATGTCATGCTTGGACATTCTCTTTCTTTTTTTCTCACATAAAGTCTGCTTAAAAATTAGTTATAGTCTGTAACAGCTTGACAGAGTTCTCCTCAGCCCACTTATCATTACTATGTTCGATACATTCTTGTTATCAAACTTTTCTTTGGAAAATTTTAGCGGTCAAGTGAAAGTGCTTGACTTTTAATGCTTTCTCTAATGACTTTTTCCATTCATTTAGAACATTGTTTATAATGGTTATAACTTTGCTTCTAATTTTTTTTATTTTCTATGAAAAACTTTTAATAAAAATTTTTATTAGGTAAACATTGTTATAAAATATATTATACATCAACTTAATATTCAAACTAATTTCTAATTCATCCACTTTTGTTTCCTCACACATTAAGGATTCTATAATTTTTGTGCTAAAGAAAAGAATGAAAACAGTTGACAATAAAAAATGCTTACTAGTAAAATACATGTTGATAACATTCGATTCACAAAAACGATTGTTTTTTCAAAAAAATTTTCTTTTAAATATTAACGTTACAAACATCACATAGATACCATAAAAATTCGATAGAGTCGTCTGAATCTATCTAATATCAATATCTACTACATTTTATCGCAATAAAACTTTCTTTAGAAAATCTTAACGATGAAATGGAATTGCTCGGCTTTAAAAGCTCTCAGTTTATCTTGTATCCTAACACAGCAATAAATTCCAAAATTTCAGGCCACCCATACAAGTAGATGTGACTAGCTCTTGCGAATTCGAATCGGGTAGTCAGGAATTTACGCTAAGTGCACAGTGCAGTTTGCTATACGGATCGGTAATTCGGAGAACGTGGTCTCGGGGTCTCGGTGGGTCGTAGGTCACCCAGGCAACGTGCCAGAAAGAGAGAGGTGAACCCAACGGTACACAGACTCGTATACTTTTTCAGTAGTTATGGAGGTGGGACTCGTGCGCCAACTGATTCAGCTTTGTAGTGCTAATTAAACCTTGCGCGTGTCACAAGTCACAATTTGCTTTTCGATGACGTCAAACGCATGATTCTTCCACCCGAACCTCTACAACACTAATGTTTGATCGTTTCTCCCGTTCCTTGGCACCAGGTCGCTCGCGGTTTCCTGTAGGTATGTGTGTATCAATGGAGCCTACCTATACGTTTAACCAAGCCATCAATCTTGGCTTGAATGTGGCACATTTATGTGCACAAGTCTTTTGTTGTCATTTAAACATTTTTTACAACTCCCAGGAATGATTACATTAAAATTTACTTGTGTTTCCATTTTTTTTATTGTAGTTCTGTAAGCTAACTTACAGTAAATTAATATGAATGCTTCATTCAATTAGACTGAAAACATTCAGTTCTTATCTTGATATTCAAAGTTAAAAATTTTTTTTCTCCATTGAAATTGGAATTAGTAGAAAGTCAGTGTGAATTTCACATTTTATCAGAATAGTTGATCAAATCATTCTAATATCGAAATAGATCTTAAAGTAATTTGTTTTAATACTGGAAAAAACATGAGATTTATTGGAATTTAACTAGAACAAACTTTTATCGTTGATGGACTGATATGATAGTATTGAATTAATCTTTAGAAATAGCACAAATTTATTTAATATCAAATTATTTTTTATTGATAGTTATATATTTTATTTATGATAAAAAACAACTTTTTCACATAGTTCATTTTATTTTATTTTCACACTTGGGCTACATAAATATTGCAAGTTCTTTCGATTAAATTTAAATGTGCAGGAGGTGTTAATTTCATTGTTTAGAGTATGTTGTTTTCATTATGCCAAGAAATTCTCAAGAAGATTTAGTAATCTTTTAAATAATCTTAGCAGCATATAAACGTATAGATCTTACAAGATTTTGTTCATTGACAAGAACTACCGACTCTGAATAAATTATGACGACTTAGGGCAAGATAGCGGTGTTAAGATTAGACAAAGACTTTTTCGATGAGAAATGAAAAGCAGGTGTAAACTTGGTCTGTCAGGAAGTCGCTTACAGCTGGAGGACAAAAGTTTCCCTTGGGGCTCATGCTTGCGCAAAGGTGAGAGAAACAAGGCAAAGAGGATAAGAAAGAGGAGTTTGTGAGACAAAGTGAGACAAAAACACAAGGGATGTGAAATGAGAGTGCCTAACTGTGAAATAACAGGGTGGATGTTTGGCTATACCCTCACTACTGAAAGTAGAATGTGAGACTCATACGTCACTCTCTCACAGCAAAGAGGAACTTTCTGTCTGGAAACCGTAGAAGCTTTATATTGATTTACTTATACTCAGACAAGTCAATCTCAACGATAGAGAGTTATTGAAAAGGGTATAGTTTTAAAAGAGTAAGGGAAATGGATAAAACTTGAAAAATGGTAGTTCTGGATTATCAAAATCTTATTATTGTTGTCCCACTACTCTGTTTGTATCGAATCTAATTATTGTTAAAAAATTAACCATTATATTGCAAAGAATTTTTCACATTGAAAGGCCAAAAATAATAATTAATTTTATTCTTAGTTCAAGGATAAATATTTTTTGTTTTAAGCTATGAAATGGAGTATGAAAATTAACATTCACAATAAGAATAATATAATTTCTTGCCGAGTTTAATATCTGTTTGTTCATTGATACCTTTTGTATGGAAGAATTATATTTTATTTCCATGTCAGTCATTGAATTTCTTGAATTAGTGTTTTCGAAATGACATTCAAATATTAAGCAAAATTGAATGAGCCATGAGAATTTAGCCGATGGAATAAGTTATTTTCCTTAGAAAATGATACTTCCACATAAGATCGCTAGAAGAATAGAGCTATAAAAAGATAAATTTAATTACGACAATTTCAAGAAAGTGAATTTACTTGGATTAACCTCAAGAATGAATGGAATCTAGAAATAACTTGTTTAAATTCCCACGGTAAATCAGAGTTACAGGGTTGACAGGCTGATGTGTATGATTACACCCTGTCTCTTAACGACTATAAATCTCTGGCTACCCACACCTTCATTTTTTTTTTACTCTTGTGAGGATCTTCCAGGTATACATATTATTTTGGATTATCTAAAAATGAGAAAAATGAGACATGTATGTCCAACTAATATAGATTCAACAGAAATAATCATAGCGTATGTATATTTCTAGTGTTCTTATATCTCAGGTATACTCATTGAAATATTTTAAATGTTATTTTAGTGCTCTGGTATCTCAAAGTTATCTCACAACTTCTTGATTACTTGGCCGTTTATTTTAATTTTGATTACGAGGCAGACTTTTTCCTTGAGTCATCGACCCTCTTTGCATTCCCAGGCGTCTAAAAGTCTCGCTCTAAGATATTAATAAAATATGGGTTATATTTAATTCTTTCAAAGACTCAGTTGTTTTTAAATTATAATAATTATCTTGCTATTTACCTTTTTTGTAAGCCTTTACCACAAATTAATGGTCGTAGTGGACACTCAGAAATGATCCATAAGACGTCAGATGGCTGTCTATCTTCTTTTATCGCCCGTGAACGTGGTATAACTTAGGACTAGTCATAATTCATTTTTTACGAGAGTGTATAGTCTTAAGAACTGAAAAGAAGTCCCGTGGGTGATTTATGGAGAAACAATTAAATGCATTCATCCGTAGAAAGAAATAAAACATTGTTTAACATTGTATTAAAACAAGAGTCCGCCATTGATTTCTCTATTTTTATGACCTTTTTTTTTGCTAAATAACAAGCTTATTTATACCAATGTTTTTAAGACTGCAAAATGAAATGGGTTTTCCATTCTGATTTATTTTATGAAGCTTTAACGATTTAACATACTATCGGTGATAAAAAAAATGTAATTTTTCATGTCTTATGTGAAATAAAATTAAATAATTGAAGTCGAGGTTTTTTCTACAGGTGGAAATAAGCTATTGAAGATCATTATGCTTGTTTAGGCTGTTGAATGAATAAAAGGGGGACCACAGCAATTTTCTACTTTTTTCGAGAATATAATTTCCACAGTAAGAACATACGAGGCCTGGAATATTTTCAAGATAAGAAGGCGCACTACTTCTTTCAGCCAGTTTTCTCTTGCTCGCTTTTTCCAGTTACACATGGGGCTTTTCTACCGTCCGGGCTCTACTGGAACACCCTCGCTCACTCGTGTGAAATTACTTCGCTTGGCGGCTTACTCTTATATTCCCCTAGCTACCCTTTCCTCTCGTGTATCCTCGTTCGGGTGGGATCTTCGCTGAGAAATAAAGATACTTTTCCTATTTTCGCATCTGGAAAATTGCAATACTATGAGAGGACTTGGAGTATAAAGTTTTCTTGCTTTTTTCCATTGACGTTGGATATAACAAGTCAACTGCTCTGTCATTGATAAATATTTCTATTTGTATAAAATAATTATCCACATACATATGTATGATATGAACGAGTTGATTTGACATCACGCAACAAACAAACTTGATGAAATGTCAGTAATTTTTTGCCCTCATGTCATCACGTCCACTTATTTTGACGTCTACGTAATCACAGAACATTCCAATCTGTAACTTAGTATATTTTTTGTTTATTCAATTATCATAATTATGCAATTATTTCCGTCAAGTCAATATGAATTTCAAAGTAAAGATAATAAGTTGAAAGAACCGTTGAAATGTGGCACGCGATAGCAATCTACTTGTGACTGACATTTATATGCATTCTCATTTTTTTTTATTATTACAATTATACACATGTTTATCTATCTTTGTTTCTTTCATAGGCAAATGGTGTCCGCGCAGAGAATGGAGTTCGCCCCCAGACGCGCAAAGGGCGGCGAGTGACGCGGCGCGTCGAGGCGTTCTTTACTCTTCCGTCTTTCTCGGCAGTCCTGGTGAGTTAATAAAATGATCCTCAATTCATATCATTCACGACGATAAATACTCTGTCCATATAATTTAAATGAACAAACATATGCGTAACACAATTAATGAATAGAATAACTGTACGTGCCTGGGCAAATATTAAAGTTCTAATATTCGTGAACTCTAATTTGTAGAGGCAAGCTGCGGTTACATTCATATCATAAACCACTTTTAATCGTGCTGTGAGTATTCGTTACGTTGAATAAATATTGATATCGCATGGCACCTCTACCAATCATGGCTATACAAGTATATATATATTTGAGACGCATAACAAAATGAAACATGTAACCGTTAAATGCTGAATTAATTTTTTTATTAATTTTATTTCTTCTTCGCTTAAATCAGTTTGGAAAAAATTAATAAATCGGTAATTAATTATCATATTCAGTCGTTCATTTATTATAATTATTCATTATGAAGAAAATGATGGTTTTTAATAGAAGATTATTAGATAAAGTAAGATTTGATAAATATAACTTAGCAAGCAAGTAGAAATAGACATTTTGGTTAGACAAAGTAGAAACAGACGGAGAAGAAAGAGAAAACTGTGGCGAGGTTAGCGCGCAAGTGAGCGCCGTGGTCTCCATAGCAACGTGGTGAGGCGGGAATGTGACGGTAACCATGGCAGCACGGGTTTCTCTTGAACTAACCTGTCCATCCTCTTCCAGCCCCCACGTCCTCCAACATTTCCACACGCTCGTGCCTTCTTCTTTCCGCCCACGGACCCACCGGTATTCTTTGTGACTCTTCTCTCTTTCGCGATACTTCAAAGGAGAGAACTTGACTCCAACTGCCGTCATGTTGCTTTGTTTTTTATTTTGAATAATAAAAGTGCAACTCGATAGTTTGGGATTTAGTACGTGTTGAATTTAAATTGTGAAAATAAAATTATAGTGAAATAGAGCATATACCTACATAATCGATCAATGTAATCAATATATTTGACGTTGATACAGCAACCTTGTTGAACTATCTCCATCTACGTCTCTTTCAATTAATTATACCTAGCTTACATAAATAGAGCCGTCATCATTGGTTTGCTATTTTAATTATGTCTATTCACATGACGACTATTGATAGAACTGCATTCAACATTAAATGTTAATAATCAGCATTCTTTGAATGTAATTATACCTCTATTCACGATTATGTTATTTAGAAAAAATCTTTAGTATTTATTTGATATTTTAATCATTTTAGATGTGCTATAATACGTCAGTGAGTAACTTTTCAATAGTTTTAATGCTATTCGAAAAGTGGTCACGGGCATAGAAGTGAGTGTGAAACAAATTAGAACAACACCGCAAACAAATTTGCTAAATTTTCGTCGAGGATGAGATCTCGTTACTGGACTCACATTTACTCAAGTGACTGCTTTCATCTTCACTTGCGTGACGAGAAACAGAGAAAATGAATGAAGAGGAATTTGGGGAAACATGGGTTTACTCTTGTGTTGGTACTGGAATTTACTCAGTTTGGTTTTTCCTAGATCGCCCGTCATCCCCCTTCACCTCGATAGTCTCTTTTGGTCTCATATAGCGTTCCACCTACCCTCACTCACTGGGATACTGACTCCCTCAATTCGCGGAGAGTAGTGTAATGTAAGGGTTGCGCTTGGAGTCCGTTTCAGAGGGTGAGAGAGTTTCAAACCCCTTGGGGCTTGAGGTCCGGACCGGTTAGATTTATCGGATGTTTTGGTTGGCGGCCATTGTTAACCGCCCTCGTTTCTCTTCCTCTTTCTATTCTTTCTTCTTTCTCTTAAACGATTCAATGGCGTAAACCTTCTACCATCCCCCATTCTGCGGGATTCTAAACCTTTTTTTAAAATTCAAATCCACTTTCTTCATCTTTCCAGGTAATTTTCATCTATTTCAATCAATCATGGTTATCTTGAGTTATTTTTAATCTAGTGTCCCATCACAAATTATAAAGATTCACTGCAAAAATACTCATATTTACATAATTTTTCTTTAAATTTAAAATATAATTGTTTAAATCTCCAATCTCTGGTCAAGTTCTTTTGATGTTTTAAGTCACAATGGCGGACTCAAAGCAATAAATAAAAAAGAAAGAATACGAGGAAGGAAATGAAAAAGAGAAGCGAAGATATTTTTTCCATACCTCTACGACGTGTTCTTCGATTAGCGGGCAACCGACCCGACCATGACCTCCACTCTCCTTTCTCTTCTGTCTTCTGCACAGGACCCTACTTGTAAGGTAGACTCCTTCTCTCTTCACTCGAATCCTCTCATCCTCTTTGCCGTGCTCCATCTCGCGGCACTGATTGGACAATCCATCATGAGAGCTTCTCTCTCTGTTGCTTACCCTCACCCTTAGTCTCTCACTCTTCTCTCCTTTGCCTTTAAGCCCTCTAGCGTCCTTCAAGTAGACTGGACATACGCACATGTGTACTGTTTGCACATCAGTATTTTTCTCAGCTTCATCTACTTATTGTAAAAATAGTCTTTGGAATTAATGAAAAATACAATTCTAATTGATTGATTGAAAAACTAGATACCGACATTCATTCAAGCGGCATTGAAAAATACAATAAATAAAAGAAGTTGTGTGACAGACGTAGAAAACCAGAATCCAAAAAGTCATTGGTGATAAGCTGAGGTGGAACGAGAAAAAGTGAAAATGAGAAAGGTATATGTTTCGCGAAATATAACTTGCTTTCGTAGTTGCGCCGGTACATTCATTAGTTCCTTATTCAAAAGCAAGCGAGAATAGTTCTAGAGTTGCAGTGAGGCGGGGGAGTGTGTACAAAGCACAAAGCTTCGTCGTAGAACAATGAAAGCCGCAGATTTCATGAAGCCCCGCGAGAGCTGGAGATAGGCACAATGGTTTAGCCAATGTACGTGGATGGCTTTCACCCACTCTATACCTCTTTCACTCGTCCTCTTTTGCCCTTCTATATCTGTACAACACATAGATGTATATATGCATGGCGGTATATAGTATATCTGCCTCTCTTTCACGGGTAATATTCATATGTGTTGAATATATTAATGCCCGGAGAGATATGTAAAGCGGGTGACTGCGAAGCGCTGGCGCTGCAATATTAGTGAAATGTGTCTCTAAGCGAACCATGTGTGGCCCTGATATTAAACAGCACTCGTTGGTGCATCTGTGACCCTTTTCGTCGTTTCTCTCTACCGAAATTCTATTCCTTGCTTTTCTTTCACACGCAAGAGAGTATTGTATTCAAGCTACGAGTTATAACCTTGATATGAACACAAGCGATATTGTCTGATAAATTAAATTTTTGTCTTCATTCTCTCGGCACTCTGGATCCAACATATAAATTTCACAAATCTCCTCGAGTATCTACTCGGAAAAATGCCAACCAGGATGATGCTCCATACATTCAAGAGTCCAGAGAGATCGGATGGAATTTTAGCAAAGTATCAAATCGATCTATCTCTTCGTTGGCTCATAGCTCCAAGCTTTTATACTCTCATACCTTTTATGTGATTTATACCGGCTTTTACCAGTCGTAGATGTCTGGCCTATCCAGCTAATTTTGGTGCCTTGTCTCTCCCACACTCGTCTACTCACCGTAGTGAAATAAAACGAAACGATAGAATAATTAAAATGTGGTGTTTACGAAATAGAGAGACAAGGACACCCGCTGAGCATGTTACGAAATGGTTGAAGGGGTTGAACCGATGTAGGGAATTTAGAGTCTGACGAGGTGTACTGTAGGAAAGGAAATAGAATGAGAGAAAAATGGAGAATTGTTGGGAACTATTAGCAGGACATGGGCTATGGAAAAGAGATAGATAAACAAGCTGAAGTGAGGGTAGCTTCTCGATGTGCTCCGGCGTGGTACGCGACCATCCCCCTTCGTGTGCCCTGAACGGAGTTTCCAACCTACGTTCTAGCAGCCAACCCAGACCCTGCAGCTGTCAAACACAGACCAAATCTTCTTCTGCTCGTGACAGCCTGAAAATGAAGAGAGTGCCCGCGTAGCATATCCTCTACTGCTTCTCTTCGTACGCTGTACGTCGAATCGTACACTACAGTGTGTATTATAAATTGATGTATATGTAGTATCTATGTGTGTACAGATGAGACACATTTATTGAATTTACCTGGGTATTCACGTGCAAGTAATTGTCTAGTTTTACCTATTCTTCCTTTCATATTCAATCATTCATTCTATTCCATTTAACTTTCATTATTTTTACAATCATCAAATTATATACTCATGAATGCAATATTCTTGAACATGATCATTTGCTTAATTGCTATGCTCTTAAGACAATAGGCAAAGGGTTATGACTTGAATGAATGTAAAAGGGATAAAAGAATTAGTAAAAATGCTGAGTCATGGTCTCACTATGATTAAATGAAAGTATTAAGTTCGTTTTCATCTTTTACATAATTAAGGTCATTCTGTAAGAATTTTCTACAGTTACTAACATAGTTCATTTTTTTTTGTACTAATGGCACAAATTATTATATGATGGAAAAGTATTCTGAAGTTGTATTTGAGTGAAAATGTTGATGAATAAACAGTTATAAAATTTACTTGTCATCTGAAACCATACTTATTAAATTTTATCGATTGTCTTTTCTTTAATTATTTCTGTTTAGTTATAAATATCATATAAATCTTGAAATTTTTAATAACTGAAAAATGTAGTTGCTTGATGTTGTGAACTTAATTTGGAAGATAATAATTTTCAGTTTGATTCCAAGTAAAACGATAGATTATCTATTCTATTTTGAATATCTTCTATTCAATTCTAAATTTATTATTTTTCTAAATTGCATATTATATCATTTCAGAAAAACAAATTATTATGTTGCTGATACATTAATGTATCAATTGTGTAACTTTATACAATTCGTTGATACGCGTATAGTACAAAAAAACGTTCTTGGTCGTTGTACAATTCAGTTTTTGTTAAATAATTATTCGGCGGAAACGTATCGGGATATAAACTGAAATCTGTTTCGAATTCAACAGCAGTGTATGTATCCTAAAAAAATCATTCAAGTTTCTGTTGATTAAAAAATTAATAGTTGTTGCAGACTCTATAATATAGTAGTTTTTTAAAGTTATTATACCGGTACAGGTGGACATACGTCTAGTGGAATGTTAAGAGCTTTTAAGGTTGGTCCAACAAGGATTGGATCATTGAAAACTTCACATATGGGAAAGATTGAATCAAATCCAGTTGGAACTATATATTCTCCCATAGTAGCTCCTATGATAGATATACGTAGCTGCAATGCGGGAAAAAAAAAATTATTTATAAAATTTTTTTCTGCATAAATGCAATTATTCAGAATATGATACCGACCAAAATATCAGTTGGTAAATAATTGATTATCGTCATATTTCCAAAAATTTTATTGTCATCCAATACAAAAAATTCAACATCTTTGAAGTAGTCGGGATGATAGTAAGGAACATCAATATCGAGAAAAGTAAGATCGAGTTCAGCCTAGAAATAATATAAATGGAAAGATTATAAACCACTAGTTTTGTTTCGCGATTCTAGGTTTTTTTATTAACCGATGTTGATGAAAGATTTTTTGATTAAAGGTTTACTTTGAATATCTCTTCGGTAAACTCAGTAGGGCCCAATCGCTTTAGACTTTTAATTTCGGATATTTTGCTTATTCATCAACTAATTGTCCTCATCTCGTTTCATTCCATAAATTGTTGTTGCGCGAATCTTTTCCTGTAGGTATTTCATTATTTTATCTATTTATTTGCCTAAAACTAGTGCGCAAAGGTCCATATACTTTTATATACCTATATTTTTTCGCTCGAGGCGCCTTAACATCGAAATTTCAAATAGTCGCAATAAAATATTTCTTCGAAATTATGAATATTTGATTGAAATCATTTTATTTACTCAAATGAATGAAATGTTATTTGTTTTCATTCTTGTCGTGACCTTGAAAATTTGTTTTCAAACTTGTCGCAACATTGAAAAAAAAGACAAAATGTGTTTTTGATAACACTACTATTAGTCCGAATAAAATATTATCATGAGAATATTCCAAGTTTCTTTTATTGATTGAATAAAAAATTCTTTCATTTAACGAAATTTTTTCTCAGTGTATTACAAGATAATTAAAATTTTTAAAGTAGTCCCGGTATATGATCGCTATTGCTGAGCAGCTTTTCGTGAGTGTTGTAAAATACACAATAGTTTACAGTATGAATTGAAATGAATATTGATAAGAAAATTAAATTGATTAATTAGTATCTATTCTCTTAAACTGATAATGACTATTTACTGATTCGTTCAAGAAAGTAAATAAAATTGTAATTAAATTTAAATTTTCAATTTATGTTACACCTAGACCGAAGAATTTAAGCTGTTTTAATTCTTTATATATAATCTTGAACTTCGTCTGAAATGATTATGCAATAAATCTATTAAATATTGAATTTAAATCCGATTTAGCTAATTTTGTTTTTATACAGATTTTTTGGATTATAAAGAAATCTATTTGATTTTTTTCTAGTAAAATTTTTTGTGTTAATAATATATTTGTTGTATGATAGAGCAAATACCACATACCCAAATATGAAGTTAACCGAAGCTTTTTTATTTATCAGTAATTTTAAATTTATCGAAATAATGTGAAACATGTTTTCAAACCTGATTTTTACCTATTACAATATATGTGTAGAAAACATGCTTTATTGTATATGAATGAAAAGAAAACCTTTCTCTAGTTCATAACTTTCAATCGACTAAAATAAAAATATTAGCACAAGAACAGACTAAATTATTTATAATCAGCCAAATTTGACGCTTCTACACAAATACTTGGACACAGTGGAATTAAGATTCGTTATTTTTTATTTTTATGTACGGTCAGAGGACTTTTGACTACAGTTCAGTAAAAATTAGAGCATAAACATGTCAGATACTTGTATGACATAAACAATACTAATCCATTTCAAGTAATTTGGTTTAAAAAAAAAATAAATCATAAATCATACCTGTGTATTGAAAAACAGAGCACAAAAAATTAAAAAAATTGATTCAATGCGAACCATTTTTTAAGGATATTAATGAAAACTTTGCTTGTAATCCACTGAAATAATTCAAGTAAATAAGTTTCATCTAGACAATAAACGTGTTTAAATGGAATGATGATGATCACAAAACAAGATTAGTGGTATTATGACCGAACAAGAAACGGCTATCTTGATCGTACAATGTCAGTAAAAAATTTTTTGAACGAACAATGTGGATAATTAGTAAAGCGATTTACGATTAAATCTCGAATGAAAATTTTTAATTATGTAACAAAATTTTTTCCTAATACGATAATTATATTGCTGAACCTCCACCTCTGATGATTTCAAAATTCTGGTATGTTGTATATTTTTATTTGTTCAACAGAAATATATACATGTATTGGGCATGAAAAACATATTTTTACATAGTTTTTAAACTTTAAAAAATTAAAAATATACTATTGTTGATGGTATTTTGCAAAAATATAATGTTGGAGAGGGTTCGTTGAGCGAAGAGTGGGTTAAAATTTAGACTAAATGGAAATAATTGATTTAAATTTATCCCCCTCCCCTCCATCGCCCTTAAACCCTCTTTAACATAGATATGTAAACAAATACGACTATGTTTTGTGCAAATTCCTTTGATTGTGTTGTCACGATCATTAAATAAAGTTATTCTATGAAAAATTATATAGAAAGAAATCAATGTATCGATTAACTTTCTAAAGGAACAAACTATGTGAAAATATGTTTTCCATGTCCTATATATGTATATTAAATTAATCAGTATAATCACCTTTACACATACTAAAATTTCAAGGTTATCGGAGTTGTGAGGATTCAGTGATATAGTTACCACAATATTTATGACATTATCAATTAAGGTTCTTAAAATATTCTTACTATGGAATAATAATAGTAATTTAGAGACTATTTTTAAAATTAGTCAGTGAGAAGAATTACATTTTTGGTTTAAAAAAAAATATTAATTAACTACATGTCGATTGACATGATGTGATCAAAATGTTTTATTTCTATGAGATAAACTGATCAGTGTGATAAAAATAATTTTTCCATGTAATGATCAGTTTTTGTCTGACTTGAATAAAACGGAACAAAGATAAAATCACTTTTTACATGAATGATCAGTACTACAAGTTATGTAGCACATTACTAATTACAAAAATGACGATGTGATAAATAATAGGCTATAAAAAAACAAAACTATTAACCAATACTCATATAACTATGAATAAAACAGAATCCTGAGATAAAATTCTTATACTTTTTATAATAAATTTAAGTAAAAATTACATTGCTTTCTCGTAATGCGGACATAAGTAACAGGCAAAGGAAAAAGTACTGTTAGTCCACAGTAAAAAGTCAAAATTTTGCTGTAGTACCAAAAAATTTTCGTAGCCTATTATTTTTTTTTTTTATTTATTAATAAATGATTTCATAAAAATAGATCAATGAAGTATTTATGAACGAGATAGAAATAAAAGTTGAATCAATAATTTTTCTGTGACATTTCTACTCTTCAATTCGATATTTTTTTTCAATAGAGGAAGAACGGGTAAAGTGGAATACAGTAAGCAAAATGAAATGCTCGAGAAAATGTACTAATTTGTCAAAATAAGTTTAAAAACGCTTATCGTACTTTCTGTTTATCAATTTTTTGGTTACTATCCAATACTTCAAATGAATAATTATTACTACATACTAAATGACATTCCGTTTGTTTGTCTAATGATATTTTTAACAGTTTTTTTTTTACAATGAAATAAAATCTAAATAATTCCTTTTAAGACATAAAAATTGGGGCCTTCTTCACCTAGATAGAAAAAGAATGTATACAATATACCCAATGCATCACCAATAAATTCTGTTTTAAGAATTTTGATGAACTTACTCTTTCGAAAACTTTCAGATAACTGACTGAAAGGATCCTGTGATTTTTATTTTTAGAAAAAATTGAAATGAAACATATACAAATCGGTCAAGTGTTACTAACAACAAATTCAGTTCAAATATGTTCAGCATAGTTCAAAAATTGTATTCCGGATAATTTATGTGATTACTGAAATAGCTTATCAAAAGACTAAGCTTGTCAAAACTACGATTTTTCGTTAAAAAATGTGTCTACTTTGAAAAATTTTATTGTTCCAAATACAACAATATTGAAAATATTTAAAAATTGTTTTTAAATGTAAATTAAACACAATGAATCAAAGTTATATGCAATAGCTACAAGATTCATGTTAGTTTCTCGTATAATAACACCTCTCGAACTTTTGCTTAACAAGAAACGACAAGACATAGTGAATAATTTAGCATTCTTAAATATATCGTTTATTCTTAGTAAGCGAAAAATCACATCATCGAACTGTAAACTGTTATAAATGAGCTGATAAAAATGCATTCTTTATTTAAACTATTGAGTTGTCGCTGATTTCAAAGCTGAATAAAAACGTAGGTAAGCTTGAGGCAATGCATAGATTTATATGTTAAAAACACGCCGAATGTCGCGAATGTGAGAACAGCCATCGATTCGTTATCCTCGACATCCGCCGTAGGGAGATCTCATTATTATTACCATTGCTGATATTATTTAGCGATGCAATGAACGTATTGGACTGGTTCGATCACCTCTTTCTTTCTTTCTTCTTTGCTTCAGGTGGCTTACAGAGCGGTACATCACCAGCGCGTCGAATTGCGAGACTCGTTCGACGTTCAGACTTGTACTAAACCGCAATATGTCGTTGCCACAAGAGTAAGAGAAAGAAAGAGAACCGAAAGATATGTCTATTAACCGACTTACTTGATGTATTTACAGGCTTTAAGTCGCGTTCTCAATTTTATTGAGCATGTTATTTTCTTTGCTACATGTCTAAAATTTTTTATGTATTCATGTTTAGTTATGTAAAATTGATTTGATAATTCCACAGAGAATGATTTTTTTCTATTTTTATTTTTGAAAAAATTCACTTTGTAGAATTTGAATGAACCCTCTTTAATTATCCTTCAACCTGAAATAATGATAGGAAACGCTATTTCCATGCTGTTCAATAAATTTGATAGTAATGTATATTTTAGTAGAAACAGCTTCTATAATTGAGACATCTAACTCTTGAAAGACAATGACGCTGAAAGGCACAAATTATTATGCCGGACCTCCGGGGGCCCTCTTATCTGTTGGGCGGCTTGTTTCTTACCCCGCCTATTAGTTCCTGTGTCCCGAGAATCTACTATATACCATCTTTCTCAACCTCTTCTTTTTCTCCTTCTACACTCAACTCATTGAGAACTAGCGGCACGAGTATCGGTCTCCATGACCCACCTCCACCCGTCCGCCATCTCGTGAAATACTGTGACTCGATTTCAACACCTTTGGCTCGTTAATTAACGCTCCTGGATGCTTCTCTCATTCTACTTTACTTTTATTCGTACCTCATGAGGCCCAATCTTTTAATTACAAGAAGTAAAAATTTATTTTTTTATAAATCTTTAAATAAATATTTTTATTAAAAAAAAGATTTATGACTCCCACTAAAATTATTTTTTTGTGTTACAATAATTTAAAAATCTTGATATTTTTTATAGAATCATATATTTTATCAAAGTCAAGTTTAGGTATTCATGGATATTGCATCAATAAAAATTATTAAAGTCTTCATTGTCTAAAATTGTATGGTACTACTGTCTGATCAATAGCGAACTAATTGTTGAGCTCTTGAGAATTCGATGTACTTGAAAAAGGGGGTGATTGAGAAGTTCAAACATACTAGAAGCAATAGGGAGACACCAAGGGCACATGAGAATGCTCTCAAGAGTCGAGTGCCCACAACAGATTGCCACGAACAGAGAAAACAATGCGATATATAACCCTCCCGGTATGCTTGCAAGACGCACACATGCACTCAAGTGTAAATCCACTCACTGGAACCCTCTCAAGGGAGTTGAGCAAAGGGGGTTCAAAGAATATGTGTTTGTAGAAGAGGTGTTGAGATTCGCACTGTTTCTAAACACTTAAAATAAGTGCTCGGCTTTTTTATTTCTTACTACAACTTACATTTCCAGTCGCATTTTATATTTCTTCTATTTGAGTATTTCTTTTTATATCAATGATGCAGTAATAATATTCACAACAATCATTCAAAATTCCTCTAATAGATAAATATTAAAAAGAAAGAATTTACTCATTATTTGTACATTAATATTCGTTTTAAAAAAAAGTATATTCTCAGTATAATTGAATAATATAATGAAAAATGTGAGATGATTAATAAGTTATTTCTTTTATTATTTTAAAATATAGCGTGGTTCTATATGAAGGAATATGATTGTTATCGTTATATCGATAAAAAATAATAAAATAAAACCATTAAGTTCAGTTCAGATTAAATGCCTGAGGCTAAAATTTTTCATTTGATTGACGCTTTCACGTTTGCAAAATTCACAAAATTATATTCTCGATACATGCCCTGCGGGCTCTATTTATACATGTATGTATTTTGTGTTGAATTTGTTATATACCATATAGGATTAAACGCGTGCTAATATGTAAAGTATGGATATTATGCATTTACTATAAATAATGCAAACGAGAGGCCTCGACAGTGTATTGATTCGAAAATGCAATGCTTCTTCCAAACTGAATGAGGCAGGATAATCAATTTATCACTGCAGGTGCTCACTGCATTATTACCATACTCGACAATTCTTCTCTTCGATCGTCTTCTTCCTTCTATCCAAATGGTGTCGTCGACGTCGCGAAGAAGGAGATCGCGTGTAATGTCCAAGAATGTGCTAGATACAAATTGCAGTAAGACGACACGTCAAGGACTGTCGTACATCTTTCTCGTCTCTTCAGAATTATCTTATGTCCTGGACTAGGGACTTCCGGTTTCTCGATAGAAAGACACTAATTGCTCCAAGTTATACCATTAATTTTTTAGCTTCGGTTTCTCTCCTTGAACCTGTTCAACTGAGTAAATATACTGATTGCTTCTATAATCCTGAATAAAATTTATCTATTAACCTTTTAACATTTAGTGTAATGTATAGATTTTTTGTTCTAAATATTTCAATATCTATAATAAAACGTCTATATTGTAAAAATTTATATAAAAAGTTATTTTAATAACTTTCTATTCAATGTATTTTTTTAATTACTAAAAGAGTTTAAGTTCTCTTCCATAGATCTTCTGTTTAGGATATAAATAAAAAAAATAAGCATTTTTTAGATGTGTATTTCGAAAGTTAAACGAAATATTTGCTGCTGAAGAATGGACGTAAAAAATGCGAAATATGTGTTTTTAATCATTTTGATGAGAAGTAAATACTCGTTTCTCAGAATCAGTAGATTTTCCCTTCTCAATTCAAGTAGGAAAACGACGTCAAGAATCTATAAAGAAAAATAAAATTTTGTACTCGTTGGTGGCGACGCAGCTGCTGCTGTTTTGTCTGGCTGATGTCTTTTATCTCTTTTACTTTCAATGTTACTCTAAATGCTCGAGATCGCTATTTTGGTTGTGTTAAAAATGCATCCATCGAGTCATGTCAACGCGCCTATTCACCACTCGCGTGGCTATGTCGAGGATATGTCAGCATTAAGGCGCCTTTTCCTTTCCCTTTACCTCTAATTTTACTTTCATATTCATCGAGTTATTTCATGAATATTTCATGCATTTCTTATTGTTTTGTTGATATCAATTCGAAAAAAAAATGAAATGAAGCAGAGTGTAATAGTATATTGATAAATCGAGTTTTTGAGTTTTTAAATTCTTTTAAGCCCTCCATTGCGATTGGTGTCGTATGGTAACACATTTATCTTAGTGTTGATTCTCCTCCCACGCATTGAAGTCACACAAGAAAAAATTTTGTCTCACAACCTCGCACCTCAACAAAAAAAGTCATTTTTTAAGTTTTATTTTTTGCTTTTTAATTTTTTTTCCACCAGCGACACGTTATCCTTCTTTGTTTTGTTTTTCAATCTATCCGACTTATCCGCAGTCAAGAGTGAGAAGGAACAGAGTATGACGCATCTGATCGCGAGAAACGAAGAAAACCAAGCAGTATATAAGCCATGTAGCCTACAGGCTTGCAGGGTCAAGCGTATAAGATGGAGGCTGGTTTGATGGAATGTTGCTACCTTGGCGTCTCTACTGACCCTCCCTTCTTTATCTTTTCATAAGACTCGGCCCCACTATACATGTTTCCAGGTGAACACGCGTGTGATGCCAGAAAAGAAATACCGCGTGTGTAAAAGAACGTTCTCCTTGCATGGTTATGTGATGCCCATGATGGATAAACATCCTTTTTGAACAACTTTACGTATACTGTCTTGTTCAATGCCATCTTTAGTCTTTCGATGTATCGGTAAAACTGTTCTAGCGTGCAAGAAAATAAAATTACTCTCTATTTGTTAAATTACTTTAAAACAAATTAAATATAAAAAAAATATTAATAAAGTCTAACATTTGTCTAGTTACGATGGTGAATTGTGATTTATTGAACATTATGTGATGTACGTGAAGAAGGTGATTGGACAGGAGAAGAGAGTTGAGAAAGAGCAGTACGAGAATATGAAGGAGATAGAAGGTTTAAAGGCGATAAACTTGGCCAAAATGATGCATCGTTGGTGCGAGAGTCGTTCACTGGACCTGCCCCTTTTTCTTCGTGAGATAAAATCAAGATATCGACACTATTCCTTTCCTAACGTTGAAGAGTGAACGAAGTTTCTCAAGTAATGTGAATCATTCCGCCATAAAAATTCGTTTCTGAAGTAGTCATGTCTCGTTTTGCAGTTTTTATTATTTTTTTTTTATTCGTCCTTAAAAGAAAGTTTTTCAAAGTCTTGAATCTATGAGATATCTCGGTCACGCCTTCTTAGCACACCCTTCTTTCTGAAAGATGTAAGTCAGCAGAGCACTCAAGGCAGGGTGGCGCCAACTCTAAATAACTTTAAGAATATATCGAAAAACGTAGCAACATATACGCTTGTGTGCATTTGCTGAGCAAAGATGTGAGTTAAAAAAAAACTTTGACCCCTCAGAGTAAGATAGTCCTCATCTTTTCCACACGTTAGCTATTTCCCTTCTTTCATCACTGTAATATATCTACTCAGCACGTAACAACTTCTTTGTAATGTGGCTATTTTTTTACACTTATACATTATTCGCAACCATGTAAGAAAATCCTCTGAACCATGTGCCAAGTTCCACGGTTGTCTTCTTTCAAGTATATTATTATACTTTTCTTCTGTATCCCTGTTCTCTTCTTCTTCGATTGCTTGTCTTCGATCCTCGCTACTTTTTCACTCTTTTGACGACATGGTTCGTTGGGTTCGTTTATACTCGTCGGTACAGAAATCGAGTTCTTATGGTCAATTCTCTGTTCCGCATTGAGACTCACCAGTTTCCTATTCCCAGGAGTTTGACTTCTTCTTTATCTCTGCACCTCTATTAGGTCATTTTACTGGGCATCAAATTTTATACTGTTATTTAGTTTGGTCATCATCGGTTAATTGATCACTTGTTTTCATCGTTATGACCACTGCTTGATTGAGATCTACTGAGTGATTTTTTGTCTCAACTTTCCGTCGAACTGCCCACTACTCTCGAGGGAATCAAAAGAATTACATTATACTGTTGTCTTATCCCTTTATATCTTTCTTCCGATATTCTGTATTTTTTGTTCCATGTTATAACACGTTGCTTGATCGTATCGAGGAATGTATGCTGGTCAAGAAAATACTGACGTTACTTCTTACTGATATAAGACAAGTTCTTGTTCGAACTCAGTTGAATTGCATTTCCATAAACCTAAAAAAGATGAAAAATATTATCGTGAGAATCACTAAAGTTGAATTAAAATATATAAAATACTGGTTCACACGATCATTATACTACCCCTAAAATATTCAACTGTATAACTTTTCATCAAACCCCTTCTTGTCGACGCTTTCAAACATTATCTGACATTTTAGATAAATTGCAGTCATTCTTTTTAGTCTGTGTATTGATTGTTTTTTTTTTGATCCATCGCGCATTTATGTTTCTAAATATTATTTATTCAATTAATACTTTGAAATTCAGAAGATAAATATTTTCTAAGAATGTGATAACTTTTGATGTCTTCATTAAAAAACATAATTTATTTAAATTTTTTGAACAACTCCATTCAAGCCAACAGAATAATTAAATAAAAAAAAATATATTTGCAAATTAAAATGAATAAAAAATAGTCTGAAAATATTCAGTTAAAACAGATTATGACGTTTAATTCAATCAAAAAGATTGAAAGTTTTATTTTTATTGTTGTTTTATTCAATTTCATAGGTTTTATATTTTTTCAAATACCATTTGATTTTTAAGTATTAAAATAAAACTGTAAAATAAATAACAACAATAAATTTTTTATTGACATACAAACAATTTCAAAGAGCAAAAGAGTTTACTTTTTGTGTTGTTAAACTATTAAAAAGGCTAAATGTTAGAAAAGTTTGAGTGTGAAAATAATTGCTTTAGTTGTTCGGAGATTAAAGTGAAATTGAGCAATAAGATCACAAACGAAATTTTAAAATCTATGACGTCACCATCATCAATATGTACCCGATCTCGGGGAATCACCAGACATCGTGGTTTTGTTTAGGAGTGGATGGTTTTGATCGTGATTGCCAAGCGGCGAATTTGTCGCCACGTGTTTTATTGTATAATGAAATTGGAGGGTCTACTATGCCACCCGCTATGGTCGAGGGACTGGTGGTCGCGACTGAACAGACGCGCTAAACTCGGCACGTCACTCAATGTCAACGTCGGGGTATGCCCTCCATATATGTATATGTTATAAACATCAAGCTTCGATATTTTTCTGATTCATTGCTCGCGCTATAGAACCACTATAAATATTATTTAGATTAATTACATCAATACTAATTGCTCTTTCGCGTTATTAAAGAATTTAAGGAAAGAAAATGGAATAAGTGCGTGAGTTGAAGCGTCGAGTGCACATGAGTAATGTTGACTCATTATTCTCCTGTGGATTTATCAGGTCGCTACTCCTGATAACGCTTTTCGTTCGCTCGTTCCCCTGGGAGATGCGACGAGGTGATAGTGTACATTTATGCAGAGGTCTGGCAATAGATGAGAGAGAAGGAAAGAGTGAGGGTAGGAGAAAAGGGAGAATATTTACCACCATGGTCTGCTTCCCGTTTTACGCTTTTCTTTATGTATATAACTCAATGTATGTGCTCTCCACTCCTCGGTCTTTGGCTTCTGTATTGCCACCAACCCTATCAGAGCAGACGGTATCATGGCAAGCAATTCAGGCGCTAACAAGACGGTTTGACTGCTGAATTATGGTTTAGACTTGGTAGTTTTCTCGTCGCGTACATCAAGTTTATGAATTTTCAACAAACTTTGTTCTTAGTTTTATACTTGATTACCTTCATCCAAAAAAATATGAATAATATTTCATGTATTTTTTATCCCTAAGTAATTTTTATTTCATTTTTTCTGGTTGACTTTTTGCTCTGTTCGCTCCGCTGTTTTTGTTGGATGACACTCTGTAGTATTTCCGGCAGAGATTTTAATTACGAGGCAAACGAGAGGGAACCAGAATTCTTCAGGGAGGACAAGCCCACAAAAAAGCAACATCCTATCCACAAGCAGAGCATGCAGAGACCCGTTCCGATACTAATATACTGAGGCACGTGCTCATCACATGTCGACGAAGAAAAGGAAAGAGCCATGTCGCTTTGCTTCCATTAACACTTTCATTTCAATGCTTACGAGCTGTGGCGTCGAAAGAGCCATTTTATTAGCGCTTCCGTACATTAATGTCATATCTGAACAACCCTTCTAAAACATTAAGATCTCTCACTACAAATCTGTTACAAAATTGCCAAATAAGATAATATTCTTTTATGCCCCTTATTTTAAACACAATTAATGTCTCTAACCAGTTAAAAACTATTACCATGGTAGGTATTTTATTCTTTACTTTTAAGTTCTCTACGAATATTCTTTTATATCATTCAACTTGAAATATTAAATTTATGATGAGGTGTTTTTGTGCAAATTTTAAGAGTATAGATCATACGAAGATGCCCAATAAAAGTTTATAATTAGTGACAGTTTTAATGAATAGACAAAACAGACATCAAAGTGAATAATTAATATGACTAAAAACGGAACTCAATATCAATAAAATATAGTTGCAAATGATTTCACATAATTCTGTACAATTATCTATTGTTTATAACAATTTCAATTCATTATAAACAAAAAAGTTCCTAATGTGGAGAATAAATATCCCGTATATTACTTTTTCTTATGTTATTAAAATGACTGAATAAGTAAGAATGGATGAAGCACATACATTGCAAAGAATGACAGATGAATTAAGAAAAAGAATGCTCTTTAACGAATTATTGTATCTTATCAGCAATTCTCCCACAAAATTTGTTATTTTAAGTAATAATTAAAAATGATTATGAAAAGTTATTCTGCATACACATATCGACGTTAAAATTGAAGCCAACAGACGTCGTTTAGGTGTCACATTATTATCCCGCTCACAGTACATGGTTAATTAAGACGACTTCTCACGTCCAATAAAGACAATTATCATAGTAACGGCATGGTCGGCAACAGATCACAAAGCGTCGGTTTCCTCAGCGTCGTTGGTGGACCAGGGCCTCTCGGCATTAATTAATACAATCTCGGTACGTGCTCTCCTCTGGCAACGTATAACATCCGAGATATCGTATAGCCCGCCGGTCGTGTACACATTTTACTCACGCTGGTGGCTCTCTACCTGTCTGGGTTTAATCTAAGGCAGGTGAGTCGGTCTTAGTGTGTGTCTAGTCTCTTAGCTATATTCCTTATATTTGCATACTGCGATAAATTTGCCGCTCATGTCGCTTCTCTTTTTATTTACATACACAGATGGAGTCTTCCGGTTAGAGGTGTCATGAAGCACAAGACATGTTTGACTGAGTCCGCGCCAAGCTTCTCTCGAGATGAGGGTTTAAATGTCGACAGCCGAGTCAAAGGTGCAGATACAAACTGTGTCGAGTCATCAATCATATGTCTCTTTTGTTTTAGTTTATGTATCACCTAGTATTATTAATTGTTTCTGTCAGAAATAAACGGTCCTGTCGCAGTCAAATAGTAAACAGAAAATTTCATGTTGGGCGTGTATTTAAGTTGGTATATATTGACTTTTATGAATTCATTTATGAGCTTGTATTTCATGAGTCTATTTTGTAAAATAAATTTAAAGTTGTTACTCTCAATTATTTTTACTTATCTATGTATAAAAAATTTCACTACATTTTTTTTAAACTGTGAAAAATTAGAAAATGTTTTGTGAGACCATGATTTTTATTATAAAATTTTTCGGGAAACAAAAAATATATAAACTAGCTTCTAATCAACACTTTGGATAACGTTGTAAAGGTAATAAACAATCGTTTTATTTTACACCATTTTTTAAGTGATACTTGAAGACGAAGAATGAGATCGGAACCTAGAAAAGTATCATGAAAGACAAACAGATTGTTCGACGTCAAATGGATCTTGTGCTGGTTTTCACAATTGAAAGTTTTTCATCCCTATTTTTCTATTAGTAATTATAAAAAATAATAGACTATTTCAATAATGTCTAGTTACATCTGATTTTTCTTCATAATAATTTATTTCAATTAATAAATATTATTTTTAGATTGTAGTCAATGTTTTATGATAGTAGGTATTATTATTTAATCGATAACGTTGTATAGCAAAACATTCGTCTTCAAGTATCTTCGGTTATATAGCTGAAAAGCCTCATATACCAATCGCTTAATGTCGAGCACATTGTGGTCCGATCGATTGATCTGTATTCATAGGTCGTACAGCATAAAATACACTCGGCATGTCCATGAATCAGATAACTGTCACGGCCACTACGACAATGTCTCAATCAAGCTTCTTTACTCCCGCGCGGGAGTGCTCTTATTTTTAACTATCTACTTATTTTATCGTGGTCATATAACCAATCCCACGTATTTAAACAGATTGTTAATTTATTTTATTATATTTATGATCAATTTAGATATGTTCCTTCTATTTAAATGCCGATAATATTTCTTACGATGTTCTTACGTCTTTACAAGCCCAATGGTCAAAGGCAGAAGACATCGTCAGTGCATTCTCGAAAATCCTAAGATCGTCATAAAAATCTACGAATGGCAAAGAAAATGCATCTGTTAATTCATGAAACTTCTTTTACAATTTAACTGCAGGCCTCTGTCTTATTTATTTTCTTTATTGTTCATCAAGACCAGTACTTGTGTCTTTGTCCTACACGTCGACACATCATGCATCATTGGGATTACGAGAATTCCATAGAATGTTGATGATACTCAACTCGACGGCCGACGACGAATTTTTTTGACAAAAAACCCGAACTAAGTCTTTCGTGTTGTGAATATCTTTCATGGCCCAATTTATCGATCTGAAGCAAAAATATTCTGTCGAGCTTCCGCGGTATCGTAAGGATGATCGAGGTGACTCGAGGCCGGAATTTGCAAAGTCGAGTTCTCAGATTTATTCCTAACTACCACGAGGTTTTTTTGCTTCCTACTTTTCTTTTTTGATACTTTGTCGTCGTTGCAGAAGACTTCGCGTGTTCGCCAACAACGTGACATCTCTGAGTAATGGTATAGTGCCGTAACATTTAGAACATCCTAGTCTAGTCTTGTTCTCGATTGATCGAATTGGCACAGTGATTTTAAATTCGTGCTCGAAATGTCCGAGTGATTGGTATCATGAAAATATGAGAAAACTTGTACCGATGATGGTATTTATTAACTATTGACCGTGATAATAATTAAAGTGGAACTTCAGACGCCTACATGGTCATTTAGGCAAAGGTTAAACGGAGAGCGAGATACATACATAAACATATAAAAGCAAAAGTAAGATAGAACGAAGAGAGAAACAGCCGTGCACTAAATCATCGGCGTCGCGCGGCTCATTTGTAAGACAAACTCGAGTCGTGGTTTCGCGCTCTCACTCTTTACTATCTCAGCCGTTATTCGTAAATCCTCATGAAGACGAAAGATGCTTTCGTGCGATTATAAAGCTAATTCACTGCGGCCCATCGCGCCCACAATCGTCAATTAATCTTTCCACTAAGTAGTCCGCGGATTAAACGCACGAGGAGAACTCGTCTCTCAGATATGTCTTGCAGGGGTCAGAAGACGTCGTTGACTCGATGTATCGCTCAAGAGAGGGAAATCTCTACATGGGTGACGAAGATGAGTATAAAGAGGGAGAGAATCAAGGCTGTATTTCATCGCCAAAAATAGTTGGTAAAATCGTCCAAGAGACTCTGCTTTACTTCGTGGCATCTTGACACTCACATTTTGGTCCAATGACCCTCAATTTTTTTGTCGCTTTTGTTTTTCCTTCATTCTTTTACGTCCTCTGTGGATTTAAAAACATTGCGTGTCATGCTTTTCTGTAGACCTGTATCGACTATCAAGATTCCTCCAGCATCTAAATTTCCTCCTATCAACTGAAGATCCTTCCATTAGTGGCAATCAGTGAAGACATCAAGATTTTTAAGAAATTTTTTTTTCGTCATTTTTTTGTTTTTCAATTCAAACCTATAATTTATTTCGTTCCACTAATTTGTGGCAATTGAGTATTATCACGCGATTTCGATACCCTGATGTTTTTATTTATAATCTTCTTTTTGTGTAACGTATCCATTTACGATACTCGATAATATTTATGGAAATTACCGGAACTGTAACGTGTTTTTTAGCTAACTTTTTGTGCTGTGTCATGTCACGTGATATTGACGATCACTGAATAAATTATGTTATGAATGAGTAATGATTTTAATCAATAAATTGTGCCATTAAATATTTACATTATTAAAATAGTTTGTCGATTGTACCCTAGAAACTGTTGCTCTTTATCACTTGTATGTTTTCTTACATTGCTCCGTCTTCATGCAAGACTAGTACCACCAATCAAAAAGTCTATTCGTCATATGGCATAACGAAAAATATAAGAGATTTAGAAACGAAATACGAAAAATATAAAGAAAACGACTATGTCGCGACACAAACGACACGTCGGACGGAATTTGGTAAATATCATAAAGCAAGGGAGACTCGCATTCATGGCCGTGAAACGTGATACAAGCTCATCCTTCCCTTTATCTCATGCCTTTCATGTATCGTCGGGCAACGAATAAATGCTTGGGTATCCGGTGAGGTCTGTATGCAGACTTTCAAACGCATGTTTCGACTTTTCGAGACTCGAAGGAAGGAAGGAGGGTGTATGAAGGGTGGTACACGTCTTCCTTCTCTCGTTTCAATGTGATGAGTATAAGGAGTTTATTTTTGGCTGCCATATGCGCGGTTATTTCGATTCAGTTACCGCAGAGGGAGAGAGGGCAAGAAGACATCACCTTAAATAGAGTCTCACTATGTCTTTGGAGATGAGAAAAAGACATTCTTGAGCAATGTTCCATTTCACGTCAATCGTAATAACCCTAAGCCTGTCATTATACAGTTTGAAAATACAATAATATATTTTCACAATTATTTTCAATTCTCTCGACAAATGAAAATGCACGTGTACTACGTAAAACTTGTATTGGCCCTGTGCCTCGAATGTTCACTTCGATTTTAAGAAAAAGAGCTAGTAAGACGAGTGAGAGATATAGGGGATCGTGGACCAATCTCGAAATAGCCGATCGTCATCTTCGAAATGACTTTCCTCGATCTCTCTAAATATATCTTCATGAAAAAGCATGGTAGAAACTTCTCTCATTTTTGGTGTATCTATACCTATAGGTATAGATACACCAAAAATGAGAGAAGTTTCTATATATATACATGTTTGCGTTTGTGGAGGTGTTTAGTCGCTGAGCCAAACGTCGGGAAAAACACACACTGAGATAGAGAATGACGATGAGAGAGAATGAACAAAACAGCATAAAAAAAGAAATCACCACAAAAAAAGTGAGAGTGAATGGCCGGGGTAGAACGACACATAAACGTATAATTGGCTGCACTTAAATCTCTATAACGTAGCAGTAAAAATGCGTAGAGCCACGTAAATCAACACAAGTACGATATGGCACTGCTACTTTCCCCTTTTTACAAGCCTCTCATCGTAAAACTCTTCAATGGAGATATTTTCAAAAGTGTCATTCATATTATTGCGTCCGGGATGCACTTTGACTGCAAGTTAATCCATCTATAGCTATTGATTTCTTTCTCAACGTTTGTTATACGCAATTTTTACTCAACAAATACGATCATGAAGAGTCATTTAACCACACGCTACATTAACTCGGTTTGTCTCAAATTAACTACAATCAGAGAAACGTTCCACCAAGCTATTATGCCATTTCACTGGTCTCTAGCCTCCGAGTTACTATTAAATGTCATGAAGTTACTTGCTTTTTGTAACTTGGCTCTAACTACTTCCTTGACGACTTCTATAGCTAACGAAAACCTCGACTGTAAAAACAAAGACGCCAATGTTTATCATGTCCACAAGCGCTTAGCTTTTTTCACCGACTCACGCTGCGTTTTCTATTTTAAGTCCATTTTTGTTGTTTCCATCTTCAAATCCAAAGTTAATCTCAAGTATAAAGTAAGTAAAAAATGAAAAAAAAATACATATCCTGGAGCTAGCTGTCATCATGAATCCCTCGAGAATGAACCCAACATTTTCTGATCTTTCTCTGTTACGAGATGAACGAACTTCCCAGCCTTCGATAAGATTCAGGTCATTTATAATCCGCACTGCTTACTTCATTTTCTCTCGTTCTTTCGTCAAATGTCTGTGAGCATTAGGTCTGAAAAAAATTCTTTTTGTTATCCGATTGAAAATGGTCATCCGGATTTTCCAAAATATAAAGCTTTCGGTATGATAAAAAATAAGTACGTTTGTTAAGAAAGCGAATCGAATAGCTAAGAGGATGACAAAGTTGAAGATTTGGTGACTTTCTTGGAAATTTAAATATACCGAAGGGATACCCAAATATAAGCCCAAGAGATTGTAACTTATTTTAATATTTTCACTCCTACTCCCAGAGTCCTTAATATGAGAAAAGAGCATGCAATTAAAAAACTAAGATTGATAAATGACGGCGAATTAATGTATAGGGTGGAGACTCTAGAGAATATAGATAGAAAGAGGCGAGAGCATTGAGGGTGATTGTGGGTGGCTTAATGGTGTTTGTATGCATAGGAACTGGTACGAAGGGTGAAAGCCAATCCTTGTTTACGTCACACTAGTGGACCGAGGGTGTTTAGTGAGATTACAACGTCAAAAAATTATTATCACGTAATTTTTCTACCATCTATTTGGTTTTTATGTTACAGGTGACGCGAGTAATGCGAGTATTGGAAGTGGTGAAGGTACGGGCGAAGAAGATGATGATTCGTCGGGAAAGAAAAACCAAAAGAAAAGAGGAATTTTTCCCAAAGTTGCAACGAACATCCTTAGGGCGTGGTTGTTTCAACACCTCACGGTAAGTCTTATATTATGATTACAAAATAATGGACTTATAGAATAGATTACATACATTGATAGAAAGAATCTCCGTATTGAAAACTGTACCAAAAAAACCCCCTTTTCCAGTACTATAAGAAAATGTGCACTAATTATAAATGATGATGACGACAATCTTTGTTCATGTGCATAGACTGCTATTCTCACGAAACCATCTTATATAAAAAAACATCTTACGTCATTCGAAGCTAAATGTGTACAAATTTAAATATTAGTTACATTAAGATGAATTATTCGAGTCTTTTCTTTTACTTTTAATAAAGTGATTTTGGTTTTTTTAAACGAAACTCTAAAAAATTCAGCTAACGATTCCACAGAACAAAAAAAATTTGTTTCCATTTTTCTTGTTATATATTTTATTGAAAAAAAAAATCATTAGAAAAAACTTAACAGGCAGTATAATTAACTACATAGATCAGAATGTGCTTGTGTCATCTATTGAATTTTACGACAAATTTCTATATTTACATTTATTCGCGATGAAAAATATGTATCTATGTACAACTCAGAAAGACATTGCAAACATACTTTTATTTATCACATTAAATCAATATTTTTATGAGTGTATAATAATGAATCGAATGATTCACTCAGATTTCGATTGTTGTTCAATTAAACTATATTCTTTTGGACTATCAACATCGAATAGTTTCGAAAAAAATCTCTGAAAGAGTCAAACATCAATGTAATTCTTCGTTCATAATTTTTGTCAGGTATATTAAAAATAATATAACCTACTTCACTGTTTTGGAGGGTGATAAAAATTTATTAATATTAAAAACTATAAATTTACAGTTTAAACAACCGAATGAAAAATTATTTGCTCTGATAGTTTCTCTGATCTATCTTTTTAATGTTTACATTCGAAGCGATAAATCCTTTTGAACGTAGATTCTATGAGATTATTTTAATATTTATTATTACAATTCTGGAGTAAATTTAGTATTTATAAGTATTGTTTGTATATAGTCTATATTAATGTTGACACTTTATATTTTTTGCTTTGTAAAAATTCTATTTACTCTTTTCTGAGTATACAGTTATCAGAATTATTGGAAAAATAATATAAGTAACAACAGTTCATTACGAGATTGATAACGAGGGATAGAATTTAATACTATTATCTCACTAAGAACAATGCAAACCAGAGAAAAAATGCGTAGTAGATGTAATCTTCTAATGCGAAGATAAGGAGCGTTTATCCCTCGTACAAAATATCTCTCATCTTTTCTAATGATTCACGGGTAATCTGAGCTGCAAAAAGCACAACGCGATTAGAACCCCCTGTGTGTTGTACGCAGTTGCGTAACGCTTTCTCTACATCCCGCTCTGCTCCGTATAGTTGGTTTCTCATTCTTCATGACGTCGAACACCCTGTAGTATTCGGGTGTGATCGGGTTACCTTGCCAAGCGGTAATCATATTGCAGCTCGGTTAATGCCATTACTGCGTCCATGTGGAGAGGGTTGACACCCTCTTGCGTGTATCGCTACCCTCTGGCTCTCTTTCTCTCTCTTCTTCTTTCTGACCCACCTCTCTTGCATGGTCTCGACGAATGTATTGGATATGACGTTGGCATAGTGGGCTTTACGCTTCGATGCATGCGCTCCGTTAACTAGCAAACTTTTCTCATTCATACTCGCGTGTGCACGAGCTCTCTGATAGGAGGAAAAAATACAGAGAAAAGAAAAAAAAACACGTAACGTCATCCGGAGAATATCGACCCGATAGAAAAATTGGAAGGGCTTTCAATGAGGGTGAACTTGTTCTCTCTCTTTGGATTTAGATTAATTTGAGTGGCAATTGTGAATTCTTTGCTTTTCAAATAAAATTTATATAAAATACCAAAATTCTTTTAATCCCTGACAATCTTTTTAATCATTTCAATTATATATTTCTGTTTTAATAATGGAAACTGTTGTATTGTTAACAGTTAATTGATTTCACTACGAAAGTGAGAATAATTTGGTACCAAAAATCACCAAATTTAATTTTAGTAGTTAGAAATCAGATGTAAAAATAATTCACCTTATTGTCGGTGATTTCAGTCGTACCTCTCGGATCTGAGATCTGAAGGAAACCAACGAAAGATATGTTTTGAGTCTCGCAAACACTGTTTATCCACAATAATCTGCTAAAAGAATCGTTTGATCGATATAGTTGCTGACTATAAGAATAATTTTGTCAAGTATCTAAGTAGTTTTTTATTTTAGTTGACATGGAATTTCGTGACGGTTGCCAAGATACATGAAAAGACGATGTGTAGTAAAGTAGAATTAAATATTCTCAGTATTTGTTTTCTGGCGTTGAATCATCATGTAATATAAACTACAATAATTTATAACTATGCCAATATGTCGTCTGCAAGTCACATTTATAATTTTAAATTCTTGAGCTGCTTGAAATGTTTATGTGAAAAAAAAAAGTTTTCCAAAAAAGATAAAGCTATCTGAAAATTCATTAAAAAAATATATAACTTCACAAATAAAGCCTAACCGCATCACGCCAATTCTCTAGACAGCTGGATATAAATTAAATTAATTTGATGGAGCCCTCTGGATTCTCGTAGCATTCTATCCTAGCGCATATTTACTCGACCACGGTCATGTCGTATCTATCCGACACACCGGTTTGATTAAATTTCGTTCCAGATACGCGGATCGCGCGTCGACAGCAAGCACGCAATATAGACGCCTTCCTAAATTCCGAGGAACTCAAGTATATGTCTCCTGTCAAAAATAACATCGATCATTCCTGGATTTGATTCTGAATTTATGATTCTTTAGGTTCTAAAATTTTTATTAACTTATTTCTTAATGTTGCGAAAATGATTGATGAAATAACGAATAGAAGTTGATATTAAATGCAACACAACAATATATATTCGAGCAAGCTCTTTAAAACTCTAGATAAACTGAAAATACAACAGATTCAAGATATTATTCTTCAACAAATATCTATTATCCATTTTAATTTGCTTCGAGAATATATATTAGTCCATAGATTGCAGAGAAAAATGGTCCTTCCTACAACCATTCCTTTTATAGTTGCAAATAAGAGTTTCTTTATCTTCAACCTCTTGGCATACTGCTTTATCGTTCTCTAAGTTTAAATCATTGGAACCTTCTTTTGGAATTATTTTTTCAGCTACTTATTTCTAACCGAAATTAACTTGATATCTACCAATCACATAGACGTTTTTTTTTTTTAATTATAGTTAATATAAATTTTAATTTGTGATTAATCGTGATTTTTTTTTAATTTTAAAATGACGTACAAGACATGTTATCAATTAAAACACTAATCAGAGATTTAAAAAATAAACTGTTCAAAGGTAACACAATTTCTTATTGTTTAATACAATCAATATAATTTTTTTTTTTTGCATCATTCAGATAATTTAAACAATTTGCATGGAAAATCATAGTGGCAATTTTTTTGGCAATAAAAGGATTCTCCTCATTCGAACTCCACTTCACATGTTCGTACAGTACCGTATCTCATCTCCTTTTCCGAGGAGTATTCTGTGAAACGTTTTATACGTTCATAACCATCATATAGCCCACTTAGATCAGCTATCTTGTTCCCATTGAGATCAAGACTGAGTCCGACATCTATTGTCTCTTATGTACCCCTTGCAAAGCTTCCACAGACCACGTGGCGCCTCGGTTTGTATTTCTATACAGTGTGGTCAGTTCTTCAATCTCGTAACCATTATGCGGGAAATCACCAACGATTAAACCATACACTTAACTTGGATCTTTAATATTTATTTCCTCACACATTTACTATTACATAACACTAAACAATAAGTTTTCTCTTTTGGAAGATAGCAGAAGCTTTTCTTTTGCAAAAGCTTTAAAAGTCGACCCGGTGCGCCCATTGTCACCCCATCGACTCCAAAAGACGCTGTTGAGACGTTTGCATATATCGACTGACAGTTTTCCGCTCGAACAAATACTCTCAGAATTTTATTTCCGTAGCAAGTCAATCCCCTACGACCTTCATACGTCTTCTATTTTCTTTTTATTTCTCTCCCTTCATTTTATTTTTATCTAAACTACTTCTTAATTTTTGTGAAAAAAGAAAACGATTTGTAACAGTCTTATTTTTGTAAACATAAATAATAAAAAAAAAATTATTTAATTGAGAAAAGGGGAATATTTTTAGATCAAATTTTTCATTGGATACAAAAATGGTTGGAAGGCACGTAGATATCATACTTCTCTCGAACGTTGCTTTTTTCTCAGCAGCAGTCTGGCGTCCACTACTAAAGGGGTGGGCGGACAACCCTTGCTCTGGCGCCGGCACGGGTCGCATTTGAATATAATACTTGGCTCGACGAGCGTGGCAAGCGAAGCAAACTGTAATTATGTTGATGCGCGCCATTGTGTGCCGTCCGAATCTCGCCCGATGATTCGCCCACGCTGTAGTATAACTGAAAAATTTTTTTTTGTCTTCTTTTTGTTTATTGTTTTTGTTTAAATTTTATCATTGTTATCAAAATGAAAGAATAATATGTTCTAAAAGTTTTTATTCTAAAAAAATTTAATTGTATTTTTAAACAGTAGATTAAACTGATTATAATAAAGTTGAAGTCATAAATAGGTATTTGGAAATTCTTCACGATGAATTTGAGCATTAATATATATATATATACTTAAATAACTGTTAGTTTGAGAAGTATTAACAATTTTTTTAAAAATTTCATTGATTTTAAGAAAAAATGTTTATTGAATACCAAATTTTATAGTAGATAATATTTGGCGAAGAGGAAACTTACAAATTCGATAGAATCTCATGTTTTCTCATCCCCCGATATATCTCCGAAAATTTATTCCTGTATTAGGGCGGAAGACGATGAAGAAGAGACGACGATGGTGAGAGTAAACTCCTGTGCACAGTAATTAAAAGAAAGTCTCCCTATACTATATTCTACTATCTCTTGGTCCCAAGTTCTCCGTTTCGTCGATACGTAAATTTATTACTCTCTACCAAGCGGAATATCGCATAAATATATATATGAAATCACTTTCCACTTGATGATCCTTTCTCAGACAAAATATCACCAACTAACTCTTCAAACTTGATCGTTGTTGAAAAATAGAAAAAAACTCGTGGCTCAACTCAGATAATTACAAAAAACTGTCACAACGACCTTGTCGCGAAATTCTGTCGGTTACAAAGCATCTAACCCCGCATACTGGCAGAAAGGAGTGAGAGGGTAGCCCCAGGATTAGACTGTCGTCTCGTCGACAGTGTAATCCCCTATTTTTGCTAAATTTATCGCCTTTAATCCTTCGTCCCCGTGCGCTTATTCTCTTGGAATTTATTTACCTTTGTCCCAAGGTTTTCATTCCCTATTTTCCTATAGACTACTTTTTGCAACGTTCCCTTGTCGATATTAAAAATAATAAAATTCCGTGTGGACGCACGATTCATCTCTCATCATCCTGGATGAATTTTTTGAGAGTCTGGGCTGTTTTCATCTCTCTACGATCCTCATGTTATCCAACCCAGATTTAAAACATTCGTATCTTGAATATGCATTCATTGCTTTAGCATTTAAAAACTTCAAATATATTCTGGAGTGTTGATTAGCCAGTCGGTTATTATTTTTACCATTTTATAGAGGAAATTATTTGTTCCGTTTTATTGAAATCTTTCATCAGAAATCACGATTGATTGAATATCTTAAAATATTCAATGTACAGATAACATTTTGTTTTCTAATTTTTTTTCAATTCACAGAGAGAATTTGTTCACTAAATGTAAGTGCAAAATGTGACAAGTCAACGTTTCGAAATTTAGAAGTAAAAATAATTCTATTCAATAGTAAATTTTGAGTAAACTTAAGACTTAAAAGGTGTCTTTGTAAAAGAATTACTTAGGACAACTCAAAAATTATTTATGGCAATCTAAAATTCACTGTTGCACAGAAATATTTATACTTCTAAATTTCGAAATGTGCAATTGTCACTTTTGCACTTACATTTAGTGAAAAAATTATCTCCGTGTAATTAAAATTTTACTCAAGTATTTTATAACTCATTGAAAATAAGAGAATTGCTTTCAGAATTAAATTGAAAATGATGACTTTTATGACAGTTAAAAGCACTCATCAGGTATGTCTGGTGCTGGTAGAAATTACAATATCCACCCCCGCTTGTCGACATTTGAATTAATCCAATTACGCACGGCAGGGGTATCTCTGGGGGTTGGACATTAGTGGCACGACTTTCTGCCTAAGCCTTAATGGATGTGACACCGCTACATCATACATATGCAAAAGGAGTGGATGCATTCTCATGCGTTGAAATAACCCGTAGGATTAGTCACGGTGATTTCACAAGATCGTCCTAAACCCTTTGGCTAATGCAGTCCTCAACTTTCTCTTTCTGTCATATTTACAATAATAACTTGAGTTATAGTAAGGATTTATCATGAATAAAAAATAGCTAAATATTATTTGAGAGGCAATTCCATTAAAGGTACGCATCAACTCCCAACAGACCCGTAAATTTCTTGTAGATATTTGCAACGCAACGATGAGAATGTCAGGGTAGTAGAGGGAAGAGAAAACGTGGCATAGGATATCGGTAGCACCCCATTAAAGAGAGTGCTGGACATTTGGGTGCTTTATAGTAGAGCATGAGCTGAACTCTACCTGGTTTTCTACAGCATATATAGACATTCAGGAAGAGTTTCCGTAGTACCCGTAACAATTTGTTGTAGGTGATAGTAGGATCAATGTACTAGTGGTCACCAAAGTAGCATCAATACTTGATGCGCTCCGCCTTCATTCTCTTTCACTTCTCACCCCCGATTTCCGAAACCCTTGGCGACGTACGTCTCGAGGGGTTGAACCAGCATGACTCGCGGATTATATTATTCACAATACATTGAGCACTTTCACAGTGGCCACGAAGCAGCTCGAAAATGGCCTTCATGGAGTAGAAACGCAGGAAGTATTCAGTTTTTTACTTCTTTTTTATTTCATTCCCCACACATTACTCTGAACTAAATTTCCTGTCTTGAAATTGACTATAATCGATATTTGTTGATTCAATAACGATCGTTGCTAAAGGGGATGAAAGTGTTTTGATCTTAGTACGCACCTTGAGTACACAATAGGTTCAACTTAAAAGGAAGGTAGACGATTCTACGGAGTTTACTTTTCTTTTACTTACTTTTCTCGTCTTTTATGTTGGTCAATATTTGTTATGTGCAAATGCATTCCACCTTGTCGTTCTTTAAAACAACAGTTTCTAGATCAATGAGGTGCGGCACACTTGCTTGTAGACTGCATTTCCTCCTTCCGTCTTGGTATCTTTAGCATTTTGAATTTCTGTAGGATTTAAATGTTAATTACTATAGCTAATGCTATAGTAATAGTACATTAGCTAATGAATTGACCTGCTTTCATTTTCTTTATGTATTTCTTATAAATTTATTACCGAGTAAATGAAGAGAAATAATAGTAAAAAATTATCTCCAAGTTTTCAGTTATCAGTCATCTTCATCGCATTTCTTGTTTCTTTTCGATAGACAAGAACGATCAAAGCAAATGGCGTCAAGTAATAATTTATCCTGTGGGTATTATCTCTCGTAGTGGGATTACTTGACCATCGAACCTCCGGGCATCGTTTAATAGTCTCTAGTGAGGGGTAGCATCCCTTACAGACCGGTTATCAAACTTATACAGCCATCAGTCTGGTCTTGTCTCTCTTCCTCTTTTACACGTTCCTATGATTCGTATGTATTTCAGTTCTCTCTTCTGAATTTACCACGCATGAAATGCGATTTGGATCAATGCGATAAATATCTCAATGTTAGCTAGTAAATATTTAAAATCACTTCTCGCTCAACCGTACAAGCTTCCAAAGTAGTTGAATCATGGATTTATCATTCATAAAGTCGGCAGTTTGGTGCAAGTGATCAGAATACATCCAATGATGGCGAATGTTTTTGATTGGTCAGTTTCAAAAGCGATACTAGATCGTCGATTACGTCTGGTTGGATTCAACGTGGCTGGTTCGCCTAATTGACGTCGGCTAACCGACCGAGTCATCTTTATCGAGTAACACACCAGATAAAGATGACTCGGTGCGTGAAACGGGTCGACTGGAATCGCGATCAAATTAGCTACCATTTGATCGAGGCTTAATTGTAAATCCAACAGAAATTGCAACGCCATATGGACGAGAAAAAGAGATAGAAATAACTGAATGTTTCGGAAACATCAATTTCACTAGACACACTAGCATACCGTCATATTATTTATGAAATATCAATTAATTTTCCAAATATATAGTATAATTAATCGTTCAATCTTTTGTGTCCACTAATTATAATTTCTGTATTTCAAAATATTGAATACAAACCCCTCATCATGTTAATATTATTACATGAAAATATATGTGTATGTATTCTCATTTTTATTGCATTAAACTTCTATAACAATATTAATTGAATTCTTTTTAATTCACAAAATTTAAACTCAAATCTGTCTCAATTAATTTTTTAATAATGTCAATATTAATTTATTTTCAATTTAATTGTTCAAAAATTATTCATTACTATTTCTATTAATTAATTCCAAACGTTCATTCAACCGATTATATTTAGTTTTCACAATAAAATATATTCTTAATATTATTTGACAAACCAAGAAAGAGTATGAAATACTTCTTAAGACATAATCCTTCGAAAATGGTTTTTTTAGTTTCTAAAAACATTTTAGAATATCTGAATGAAATACTACCCTCCAGTGGTTCAACGAAATTTACTTCAACATTTAGCTTTTTTTGGAAAAAGACATTGGAGCATTTCTTGGACGTAGATGTTCCAATTGGGAAAAAAGCAAACTGGAAACATCTTTTAGTTCTTGAAGCTAGTGCGACCCAGCCATCCTTTAATTCAGGTTGACAGGTGAACCCCATCCCTAGCCTGAAGACTATCCCTTGGGGTAAGACGGATCCGTTCTCGGGATTTCCTACGGGATCGTTGGGATCTTATATCAAGGATGGCCATCTCTATATAAGCAGTACCTAGACTCCACCCTCTATCTGTTAGCTTTGATACCTAATCGCATTCGTATCTTAAAATCTAATGATCAAATCAACAGCAAACCCTCTCTGTTCATAAACTAAAAATATTCTTTATTACAATTTTAAAGTATCTAAAGTTTCTATGAAAATAAATGAATTATGATAATACGTATAATGATTATATTCTCTATAAAACAACAGCAAAGAATTAGTAGTGAAAAAAAACTAAAGATCATGTAGTGGATTAAAAGTTTAGAAAGTATTTTTTCACATGTGAATATCCTTATCCGAGGCAGAGAGAGAAAGAAAAAAAAGTCATAAAGAAATAAATGTAGCAGAGGATGTGAGTGTTAACACACGTAAGTTCTTTTGTAGAACCATTAGTCATGATTAGGTTAGAAGCATTGACGCCTCATACACTTGGCACTACTGGACGCATGAAGTCCTTGGATACATGCCTAGCTTAAGTGATAAAATCAGTTCTTATCTAGTTTTATCGTAGTTTGCCATCAGAAGTTCTATTTCTACCTTCATTTAATATGCAAAACTGTACACCCCTTATTGCATTAATAGGACTGATTTTAATTAGATCCAGACCGTCTTATCACGATAGACTCTCGCGTAACATAAATTTAATGCAAGATGAAGATCTCAAGGTGGTCGACAGACTGCACTGAGGAATAGGAATTTTTTTGTACTTGAAGAAGATAGTCCTAGTTCTCATGTTTATGTCTACTTGGCAACTCGACTATTCAATTACTCGTAGTTGTTACGCACGAAGTATATCTCTTGGCAAGTCACGGCGTCGATTACGCTCCATCCTTCATCCTTCAGCATACGTAACTGTTTCACGTCTGCCTCCCGCGCTTCTCCCTTGTTTTTTTTCAGTCAATATAGACTAACTGTAACCTGCTTAAAAGACTGTGAGGGATCGTTTAGTAGCTGCAACATCATTACATTCATACATTTCACACCGAATAGGGTAGAGGAAAAATCGTGTAATAGTTTGAACGATTATGTCCACCAACATTTCTTGAATGTTTGTAGCTCATTGCTCCATATAAGGAGGAATATAAGAGCGCTGAAGAAATATGGGTATCATGATTAAGCGATGGAGAACTTCTCGGATCTTTCTCACACATTCGAATCAACATTCCAGCAATGACGTTAATGAAACATGTATTAATGACTAGGTAATTCTCTAGAGTTTATTTAAGTCGATCAATTAATTTTTTTATACCTTTCTTCACATGTTTAAAGTAAATACTTTCTAATCTCATGCACAAGTCTGCAGATAGCGTCCTCGTAGTCACTAGCGTCACATTGTAAGCGGATAGCTTAAGATTTACTTCGCTTCTACTTAAGAAGATCTCAGTAACTTTATATAGTCCTTACTTCTTTGATTATTCGCCATCTCAAGTTACAAGACTTGATCATCTATCCTTTTTCCAAACCCTTGCCTTGTTGTTTTCTTTTTATAATGAGAACTACACGCACAAGACAGACAGTTTTTTTGTGATCACATAGTGATAGACCATAGTTGCATTCCTGTTGCCGTCATCACGACCAGGATGGTGAGAATGAGCTTCGAAAGCCTGCAGAAAACATTCACGGAGCGCGCCGTCTCATCAACGCCTCGGCCCGCACAAAACTCATTGGCGCCCTTGACAATGCCATTTACGCATTCCATTCTACACGACAAACTCGTCCAGACGTGGTGTAGTAGCTGTTCTTCTCATTCTCCATTATTTTTTGCCATTCGATTAATACACCTTGATGCAGTTCTAACTCATTACAGTCAAAAAAGTTATTTAAGACCACAGTTTCTGAGAAACACAATAATAAAAGAGCACAACAATGACTGCAACAAAAAATTTGCTGTACTTTATTTTTAAGGTTTTATTTTCTTCATTCAGGACATGAATACTTTTCAAATGAGATTTTGATCTATTCAACTACTACAGATATATAGTTGATTATATTTTCTTTGATCAATTTTGTAAAATTCAATTTTATCATGTTCATAAATATTGATTATTTTCTTATGTCATTATACAGTATTTTATAAAAACATTTATTCTGATATCTATAATTGTTTCAATTAAACTAATTTATTGAACAATATAAACCGCTTTCAGAAAATTTTAGGAAATCCAGAGCAAAAATGACAATCACTTGGCAAAAAAAAAGGTCCAGCGAGTGGCACTTGTCTTGATAAAAATGATGAAAAGGAAATGGTTTCTGAAAAAAAGGAATAAAAATGGGGAAAAAAGAAAAGTCTGTAAAAGATGAGGAAAGTGTTTGGCGGCGGAGTATGCGAGGAAGCAAGCAAGAAAACTAAACGTAAAGAGCTGAGTTGGAGAGAAGGAAAGTGAGGGAATTGAAGAGAGAGGGAAGATTGTGAAGGCGGTAGGTGGGCAGAAGGGGGCGCCCGCAGAGATTTATGACAGGCGTTAAGCAGTAATGAAATTGCTCGTTGCTCGTTTCTCAGGGGTGGGAACCGAGAGCGAGATCGCGAGGACCAGAGAAACGAGTAGAGGGAAAGTCCGTGGTGAAGAGGTCGGACGAAAAAGAGAGGGCGAGGACGTTGGTGGTACTATACCAACAATCACGTGGCGCAATTACCTTAGCACAGCTGTGCATTTCGCTTAGTGATGGCGGCATCCTCTGAAGATTTTTAATCGCCTTGCATCTTCGTTTATCGCGTGTCATAAACGACTTTTACAGCAAGAATACCAATGTTCAGTTGTCCTTATGACTTGGCAGTGTACAATGCTAATATTGACTGTTTTACACACGAAATGTTTTATATCTCTACACTGGAGGTAATTTCAAGGAACAAAAATATCACTTTACTATCAATATATGAGTGAATAAAATCCAAGCGATTGATTGAAATTAATATCAGTGTAGTACAAAATGAAATTGATAAAAGTAATAAATACATTATAAATATGTTTATGATGAACGTGTATATTTACAGGAAAACATGAATAGACATAATCCGACCGTTTTGCTACCCTCCGGATATCAAAAAAATTTGCAAAGAGCTGAAAGAGCAAGAAAAAGAAGAGTATAGCTAAAAAAATTCGCCCAGCCAAACGAAATACATATCCGTATCCGACCGCAAGCTTCTATTTCCGGTCGCTCCTGTCGGAGGCCACTATATTTCCGGGACATTTATCCTAGTTTATCCCATTGGTCTAAGAAGTAACATCGCAAACACAGAAGTGAATTCATAGGAACTATTACAAATTTGAAAATAAGACAAGAATAAAATTTGAAAATAAGACAAGAATAAAAGTTGAAATTAATCTTCAAATTGATTGATTATTAGTTTTCTAGTATTACCGTTGCATCTATATTGAAGCATATTTTTAAATATCGTATTTAAGCTGAATGAAATCTTCCAAAATATTATTCCAATTGAAATAATATGCTTAATAAATTCGTTTTAACATACAACAAACTTATGCACAAATAAAAAAAATTCATAAATGTTTTCAAATAATTTTCTACGATTGAAATTCAAAGATTATTATCGAGTTAAGACTTAGTGAATACTGAAAATTATTATTTTAATAAAGAAACAGTCTTAGTTTTTGTTACTGCTGATTGCTGTATGCTTTTACCATTTTCTATGAGTTCTTTTCATTCTGGTAAGAATTTAGTGGTTGTTTTGCATTAACAACGCATTGTCGTGAGAACACCTAGAAGAGATGGCAAAAGATAAATTGCAACAGAAAACGACTCAAGAAGATACAAGAATGAGAAGAAGAGAGAATCAGCAAGTCAGTAAGAGGAAGATAGACGTAGTTCTCTGGTATCGATCTACGGTGCTGCCTTTGTCATTGTATGAGCAAAACGGGGACACAGGTGCTTCTCGGCGTTGGAGCTTAGTGTCTGCATCAACCCCTGAGACACCCTCAAGACTTGACGTCGTTTCTAAACTCATTTGATATTCTTACTTCTCCATATGAGTGTAGTTTGTATCGAAAATTTCTTTATTTAACTTAGTCCTGTATTTTATTTATATTTAAAACTTATTGACATGTGAGGTAAATCACTCAATGTCATTACATCACAGAGTCATTTAAACAAAGGTTAATCGGACGTTTGATTTCTTGAAAAACTATCCCCGTTTGCTGGTACGTCATGTTGCCTGTCGCTCAAATGGATCATGGCTCTTTGGATGGGTATATATACGCTGATCGTCAACGAAAACAGCAGGAGTATAACTTGACTGAAATTCCCCCCGAGGACTGAAGAAGATCGGCGACAATTACGGGATGCCTGAAAGATTTATAGGAAAAGAAAAGTCTGTGGCTCACAGAAGTTTTGTGTCTTGATGAAAGAGATTGAGTCTCTCTTTCCTTGTCTCTTTGCAACCGTGAATAAATTAGAATTCGAGTATCTGTGGTGATGTATAATGTAATGGATACCTCCGGACAACGAAGAGCCGCCGGCAGGACCGCCCGACTGATTAATTATTTCGGTTTGAGCCTCGAAACTAACAACCGCGAACCAACGATCAGAATCTCTACTCTCTCTACCTTTTGGACTTCTTGGAACACAATTCTTGACGATATTTGACGCTCTCCTGTCCTTCGACTCTTTTTAATTCTTTTTGTTCCCAGTTCTCTTGTTTGTCCCTTCGATTTGGCCCTCCGCAACAAAATATGTCTCAGAAGAATTCCACAACTCGAGCGATTGAAACATTTCAGTCTTCTATCTAAACGGTTATCAAAGCTGTTTTTTTTTACTTTAAATTCATTCGCAATCTTCTCTGAAAGTTATTATTGTTTTTTTGCGGCTAAAATATTTTTCCGAGCTTAAAGTGATGCATTTTCATGGGCGAGTATGAAGAATATAAGCGTGAAGGCAGCAAAGAAATGATGGAGTTGCCAAAGAGAAAGAGAAAGTCCTTATTTCTATATGCGAAGAAAATAAGGAGTCGAAACAAATGGGCGGTGACGAGAAAGAGGCAGGAGGTGGTAGCTGAAGAAGTAGAAGAAGAAGAAGACGACGAGAAAGGTGGAGAAGAGTCGAAGATCGTCTGGTTCTATAACAGGCTGCCAGCTGGCAAAAAAGTCAAATACAAGTGCTCCCTTGCTATGCGATGCTATGTTGATGGCGTGTCGCTGCTTATTTTCAACTCGCTGCATACCTGGTTAGATCTGAGAGGAACCTCTGAAATGTTCTTGGCTCTGATCCGAAATCACATATCCCTTTTCTCGCGCCTCGTGCATCTTCACATCCTACGTACTCGTATTTTTCTTCTTTTTGTGTATCGAGTCTGAGAATTATAATAATCTCCACTATTTCGTGCCAATTGATCTTTTTTCGCATCATTCTCTTCACGACTTCCTTGTTTTTTTATAATGTTTTTAAATAAGATAAAATTATTTTTCGCAGAATCAATAATTTCAAGTTGTATATGTAAACTAAAAATTTAGACAAGCAACAATCATATAATCTTGATAAAAATATAAATACATCATAATTTGACAATATCGATTTTATAGATATCAAAATTCTTAAGAGTAAATGAATGTTATTTTTGTATTAACAAGATTAGGTTAATAAAACTTTCACTGCAAAAACTATAATTCATATCAAATTATTTATAATTCACGTCCATCAGTCTCATAAATAAAATTAATTGTTTCTTCTATCATCCATGAGTAGTATATTAAGTCGTACATTCCCTTAAGACTAAAGCTTCCAGCATTAGAACATTCTCTTTAAGATGCAAACGCTGCCACATTTCACGGGGATATTCTAACTCCTTCAGCTTGTACAATCTTATCAGCGCTATGCCGTGACTCGCCTTTCCTTCTATCTAGGTAGAATTGCAGGGTGCAGAAGAGAAAGGAGCGAGCTAGTAGCTAGTGAAGCAGCCCTTGATCCACGTATGTTCGGAGGTGGAGGCGAAACGGGTATGCGTGAAAGTGGAAGAAAGATAGAGAGTACAGGCAACCCCCTGGCTAGGTAGAAGGGGTGTCGTGATAACGTCACGGTCTGACAGAGTACCGCTGCTATCGCGCTGCCACACGCTGGCAGAGAAACAAAATGGAACCGACGACCCCTAGAGCCCGTGTCTTCAGTGATTCTATCTCTCTTTCACGTTCGTAAATACTCAAAGCCGATGACCCATCAAATATTTTCTGGTCCTTTTACAACAGCTTTAGTAGGTTTACCTTCACCTACACGCATCAATGCTCTGATGTATAGATGTATTAGAAAAATAGTCATCGTGTGTATGTTTTTGAAATAAAGTTTTTCATCGATCGATATGACAATACATACATACTTCCGGCAGGCACACAACATACACACCGGTGAAATACACAAGGTCACACGGGTGTCCGCACAAGGAAATCCGGATCGGATCCGGCACGCTCGAGCACACGCGCCGATGATGCCCACAAGCTCGTGCAACGGCTGTAACTCGCCAAGCGAGCGTTTCCCGCACGTGTGCTCGCGTATACAAAGCTGTAAACCTCCTCTCTCAACCCTCCATATCGCTTCTCTCTGACCGCATTGGTCGTTTGACCGAATGCGAAACAAACAGTGCTAGTTCGTTGGCTCCAACCACCTCTATCAAAAGCCTATAATAAATACAAGGTCTGATATTAATTCCGTTAATTGTAAAATGCATTTACAGTGAAAGTGGAAGTAAAAAGTGTAGGGATAGGAGAGAAATATTGTCGACAATAACACACAGGGAACGGGCAGCTTCAAGCGACATATATTGAGGCTTGTATAATGAGCTAATGGTATTGGGATGTGTATTGGGTCTACGTACAAAGCCAAAGAGAGAAAAGAATATAAAAGGGCAGAAGTTCACGCTGTAATTAAAAGTGGAATGTTAATTACTCTTTGCATTACCGAAAAGCAGGTTATGCTTGTGGAAAGCTGTTCTGGTCTTTTCTCTGTTTCAGTTCTTCGTGTCGTGCTTCCATGACGGTGAATGCATATGAAAGGTAGAAAAACAATAGTTTTACGTGAGAGTGTTAATTACTGTTTTGATCGTTTCCATTCTACTCGCCACGTCATCTGGTTAATTTTCGTCCTTATAATTACGGTTGAGTTTTACTAGAGAAAATATCATTTATTTCACCCTTCTAATTTAGATCTATACTCCAAAAAATTAATAGAATATTGACTTGATCTTTCCAATATTCTCTTCATACACGCCAATTGCTCTTTTTAAATTCAATTGTTGGTCAAGAATATTTCATTAAAATTTGTTACCTGAACAAATTCTTTCCATCAAAATATTAAAATTTTATTCTTTGACAAATATTTTGTTTCGAAATAATTTATAACTATTAAAAGACAACTCAAGTTCATAAAGGCTACAAAAATCGATAACATTCTTCAATTTATAGAATAAAACTTGTTGTTTACACCATTTAATTGCTTTTATTTGTATGGACATATATTTTTTATTATAATATGATAATTTCATTCATGACAGTATTTAACGATAAGGTGACTGAAGTTTCAGGTTAATAAATTGACAATATAGGACCTCATTAAATTATCAAGCTCTCTTTCTTCTTTTCTATTTTTACTGTCACTACAAGTATAACACTCAAAAAAACAGGTATTTTTTATTAAACTAAAATATAAAGAAAAGTATATTTTATTAATTTAGAAAAATAACATTGATTAATTAAAATAATTTACACTCAAAAGATTGATCGAAAAATTTAAGAAAATCAATATCTATGATCGTCTTTGCGTTTAACGAGATTTCAACATGTTTTGTTACTTAAAAACTAAGAAGTGACAATTTTTAGAATCATTACATTAACATTCAGTATTATCAGTTGTGGTGGTATCAATTGATATTAGATTATTTATTTATTATTTGCCAAAATAAGAACGTTATTTTACGTTTTATTAGATAGAACATTAATTTCTGTAAAAAAATTCACTAATTTCTGTTACAGTTTATTATGTATATGATTGAACTTATCTTCATTAGCGCATTATGTTATGTCTTGTTGAAAAAATTAAGTATAAATAGAAAAGGTATCTAATAAAGTATGCAATTTATTTAAGAAGTTTGTGAATGCGATTAAATTATTCCAAGGGATCAATAACGTTTTATAGGAATTTATCACTGTGCATGGCTTTTTTTCGTTTAGTGTTTGGGACTGGATTTCTAGTTACTTCTTTTCTCTGTTTGTCTGGGATTCATGTAAAATCCGACGACTTTGTATCTTTGTCAGCATATCTAACGTATGAAGGTAAAGGAGTAGAAAGTTCTGACTATTCTTGAGACCAATCGCCAGATCCAAGAGAAGTCAGCCGCGAGACTATTGAGGGCTATGGCCCCTTAGAATATTTAATTACAGTTTTAGCGTCTGAGTAAGAAGAAAATAACGCAGGGCTTGAACAACCCATTGGCAAGAGAAGAGCACTGCTCTGTGTTTACCTCGTACTTCTAATTGCTTACGGTCTTGGAGAGGAGAGAAAGATCTTCACAGTCAGCCATTACCACCACTAGATGAGAACTGGCAGTAAGAGAAAAAAATCGTATATCTCGCTCGTTCACTGCACATTACAAGATGTAGCAACCATCGGAATATTCGAGCAATAATTCTTTTACCTTCGTCTGCTTCCACCAATCTTCTTTCATTTGTTTTTACTTCTGTTTATATGTTTTTTAATTTATTGTAATCAATCCAACTAATATCTGGTTTTATATTTATTCATGAATCGATCACTAGATTAATGTTTATTAACATAATTCACTAGATCTATTAGTTGATTTCATGTTTAAAAATGCTTGGTAAATCGCTCCCTCACATGATTTAATAAAAAAAAATTATCATTCTATCGATCATTGGGGTACAAAGACCTGGAACGAACTTTCATTTAATTTAGTTACTAGCGCAAAAGGGTGAAAACTTGCCGGGTGCACATTAGAAAAAAGTATAACATACACTACATACCGGCCATGTTGGCACGAGGCAGCCAATGGCGGGCGGAGCACCTGCCTCTCTTCGCTTTCGCGTGCTGCTCACCCGACGGGTGGTTTACGTGCACTCCACTAGACAAATACAACATTGGCGGAAACCCATGGCCAAGTATTGTCAGGGTACCTAAGAGGGTGTTCTTAAAGCTTGTATTACAAAAGGTAGACATTTACAAAACAGCTTTTTATTGCTACTATTTTTATATGACACTATCAATATTTAGTAAGTAATTTCGCACAATTAATCACCATAATCAGTATACAACACTCAATCAATTAATAAAAAAAGTACATTTATACTTATTAATATGTAGAGAAAAGTTAAAAAGATAATTAATCGAAAAAATTTTATGTGATGTTGACCGTTCAATAATCATGCAAGTGAAGTTAAGTAGGTGATGGGAGATATTGATGTACAGATTTACAAGGTCGCACAGTAGAAATTCATACATGATTGCAATGAAAAGTTTACATATAGGTTTGACAAGGTCAAACAACCTTCGTTGATGACAATCATTGACCTCGATAGCGTGGCAATTACCATGTAATTTATGCATCTGGTTTTGATCCTCTTTTCGCAATTTTTTTTTATAGAGACATACACTGGATATCATGAAGTTTCAGATTTTTTTGAAAGCCGTCAACTTATCATTAACTGGTATTTTTAGGACAATTACAGTGGAGGCCAACAAGCGAATGTGTTTTCAAGATAATACACCTCCCCATAACGTATAAAATCGAAAAAATGAACGGTTGGAGAACGTGTGGGTACAAGCTTAAAATTTTCATTGCGGTCAGCCATTCTTCGAGCAAGCAATCCGTGCGGTAATATTCCTTCTCGTCGTCTTCTTCCACCTCCGCCCTTTTCATCGCACACACAATCTTGTACCTCACTCCATCTTATTGCCACAGTCTTGTACCACCCAAGGGCAGCGATGCGTATATGTGAAGGTCACAACTCTCGCTTTTTCCCTTCTTTCCGGACGTCTATACATAAAAGCATACTATACGTTATTACATGAAATACACTGCATGGAAGAAGATACAACAGACCTACGCACACTTGCATACATGCTTTGTTATAGAGCGCTCGAATTTCCCACGACGATGATTATATACAAGTTTCTCGGGGTTGTGTTCTACCTTCATCATCCTTTACCATCGACGTCCTCGTTTCTTCTATCTCCTCTCTGAGCAACTCATTTTATTTCTTTGGAGATGGATTCCAGACTCTAACTGAAGCTTCTCCATTGGCAAAAACAAGCATAGCGTTCCGAGGCGTTTGCCATCAGCGCCATCAGTAACGCTGACTACCATCGAAACGTTGTCATCGTCCACTTCTTAGTTTCTCTCAACACTTACATATCCATAGTGCGAATGGTTTCAAACTCTTCTGGTGCAATGCAGTTATTCTTTCTCTTCTTCTTCCGTTCACGATAATAATTCCCTTGGCGATTTTTATTTAGTTACGTTTCATTGCCCGTCGATGGCCTATGGGCAGTTGGCATGGTATGTTATTAGCGTCTGGTGCTCGTCGTTATTGCTATAGCTATGTGCCTGCCTTCTCTTCTCTAATATTTTTTCTCTGTTGCACTCGTTTGTTCATCATTTATTTGTTTCTATCTGTGTTTCACTCACGCCGGAATTGCTCGTTGATGCCAGAGGTGGAGAATGGAACGAGAAAATGAAGAGAAGGAATAACGAGAGTGATTGGACGAATGGGAATCCATCCCAGAACCAAGGCACCGCCATACTGGTTTTATAAGCCTTTGAGGATCGTGAATATTCCTTTTCTTATATTCATCACACAAACTCGTTCCCATAGATACAACTGACCTAGAGTTTGTCGAGTAAAATCCATCAAGAGACCGAAAATATCTCGGTTTTATGAGTCTGTCGTATAATATTATTTAACTGAGTTCAATTAAGCCTATATGTTGAGGATGATGATCAGGTTTAAAATGGTAATAAAAGAAACATTTGGTTTACATTTATTTACTATTTTATTTTTTATTATCCTGTCAAACTCTCAATAAAATAAATCCAATAGATTAGAAAGAAAAATAAAAAAGAAAAAATACTTACTCTATGTGTCTATATAGAAACTAGTAAGAAAGATCGTAAAGATGTTTACTACCCTGTTGACCAACTCTCGTACACTAGAAAGTTACAACGACTTTCAGTGAACATGTGATTAATATCCAGGGATTGTATGTAATCATTCTCTATATTCTAGAGCTGTCCCAAAGCTCACTGATCTACTTGGAAACATGCCCATTTCTTCATCTACCAAGACCTTGACCAACTTTAAGATTTATTCATTATTAATATTATTCCTTATTCTTTACTCAAATTTTCTTATCTATTCTTATTCCAAGTTTACTGCAATTACGTTTGCTCCTTGTTAATAGATGTTGCTATAATAATTCAAGTGAGATCTCGTGGGTGTAAGATGAATTATAATTCGAATTAAAACTGAGTCAGTAAATCCTCAGAGACTTGAAGTTATAGTTGAAGAGATGAAGGAAGAGGGTTTGTGAAAGGTAACCGCAGGGAGTGAGTTGAGTTTGGCGTAATGCAAGCTATGACGTGTGTGGATAATTGCAGGAGTTGCATCCACAAGCGTGGATAGCTAGTCGTGGTGACGGTGATGTTGGGTCCGGTCTGCTCTGCACTAGCTGGTTGGGGTTGTGGTAGCAAAGGGTGTTATACCCCCTTCTCTGATGTTCACCATTCCCTCGTATCACTAATCAAATTCAAATGCATATACCCAACACTCAGTACACACATGCTCGTCGTTGATGAAATTATGGTCTACTGCACTCTGCATCTCTCCATTTTGCAGTACGTTCATGTATATACGCATGCTATTTTCAACTGTGTCAGCATTGGAAACCTCTCAAAGATCATCTAACAAAGAGGGTGAGACAAGGGAAATTGATGATTCATTTACGGAATTTCCACCAGAAGAGTAATGGAATTTTTAATTGTAATCTTCAAATAATTGTGTGAATAAAGTAATAAAATTTCTTGCAACTTAATATATTTTCAGTAAAATTTTAATAACTATCAGGTATCAAATGAACGACACAAAGCATATAATGATGTGTAGGTGAGGAGAGTGAGAGGGCAAGTAAGAGATAGATGTGCACTTGCCGCAGGAGCCAATTATTCGATACGCCGGGCGCTCGGCTACGTGCCACTACTATCTCCTGAACGAATCGAGTATATAAGCCTTTGGCTATTCTCATTTCGTTGTTTCTTATTTTTTTCTTATCTGCTCTCCGTATTTTCCATTCGTTTCGTTGGCCAACTCTTAAGTTTGAAGAAGAAGCAAAGGATATAGCAGAATGACGAAATCGAAGAAAGAGCAGCAGAATGTCGCCTTAAGGCTGGCACATCCAAAAGAGAATCTCAAGCGAAATATACTCGATCGATTCTAGTTCCAGAGCGCGTGTCGGTTGACTCTGAATAAGAAGGACAGTTTGCTGAAAAAAAATCTCTTCTTCTGTCCACAAGAGGTGCACGATGAGAGGACTATTACAATACCAAATGCTCTAGTGAATGGTTAAACAATGGCAAGACCCTTCAATTGTATTAAAATCCCGAACGAACAAATGTGCGGCCAAATTCGTCAATAAATCTACAAGTCGCAACAACTCCTCTGTTCCCTCCACACACGTTCAGAAGTCACCAGTATTGACAGCACAAGTCGAAAGTCAGCGTGAAGTCCTTTAAGTTTCTGGTGGAGTATAACACACGATGAGCCGCCATTTTGGTTACTGCTGAGACGCCAATTTGCTGAGGCACCTGGTGAGCGTGTAGGCCCGCCAGGCACCCACTCTTTGCCCTCCTTCAGCAACTCGTAATTGCACGTGCTTGAAGAAAACGAACCTTGTTTCAGATCGCGAGTTATAAAAACGACTGTAATTGCAAAGGTATTCCTGAATGTTCTTTAACCGCTTTGAATTACTCATACTCTTTCCTTTCTATTTCTTCACTCAAAGCTTGCTATCCAATTGTAATTGACTCTCATCCTCTACCATCTACCGTATCTTGAAGAAACTTAGTTCAAAAATACATGGCTTGTAATCGCTTCAATGCGTCCTACAGGACACAACTCCCTTGAGACTTGAACTCGATCGTTTCTTAAGAGCTTGGTTATACAATTTTGATGACGACATGTTCCTCTTTCTCCATTCCCTTCATCTTTCTTATTGGAGTTCACAACTATGCAACCGATATCTCCACACTTCGAAATCCATTATATAGTACACCTGTTATATCTATTCACAGTATTTCCAATCATTGTAAAACCCCGACAGAAATATAAAACCATAAACCGATCAAGCAAACGATATGGATTCATATATAATGCAAGGGAGTGAATACGTGCTCACATATGTGTAGCTTTATGTTGTTGGTTATATATATATATATATAATAGAGGTGATGCGTTATCTCGAAATGGTTTTACAAGGGCGACATCCCATGGTATACATAAACTTAGCATAGCGTTACGCAAGAAACGTCCAAGGGGTTTTCCCAAAAGCTAGTAAGTGAGAGCAAGGTCTCTTTTGCTTTCTCCCTGCTCGGTAACGGATTCGAGAAACGACCTTGCAGTATCTCAACTCCATTCCTCTCTTTTCCAATGTCTACTTCCAACCCCTTGGCCGGAACAATCGCTCCTTACGGACGCGTAAAAATGTCGAATCGCACCATACGGAAGCGGTGAGAATGTAGGAACTTTCAGAATGATATATCGAAACGCGCACGATTCTTGCCACGATCGACTTGCATAAGTTACTACTACGATTTGTTTTTTTATCCAGATTGCTTGAAAGAAATATTGGTGGAGATACTCTACTTTTTTTCGTTCATCACTTTTTTTTAAACTAGTTATAAAGACGAGAATTTTGCAAACACTGGAGACAATGGTGTGTACAGAAAATAGTTTTAAAACAATAGATTCAATTGAATTATACTTGTACAATAAGAGGAGAAAACCTCGAGTCTATCGTATGGAGACCAACGAAAGAGACACTTCTCGCTTGGTTGGATGATCTGCATGTCCCGTCATCCGTTTCCTTCGTTTCACTTCCTGAGGAATGAATAAGCCGGGGTTACACCCTCTGACTAGAACCGAGACACCCTTTCTAGTTGGGATAACAAAGCCCTCATGTACAATCTCGCGCGACACCGGAAAGCTCACGCGTCCACAGTGCGTTGAGGTGACTGTAGTGTTTGCTTCAGGAAGTCATGAGTACTTATATTCTGATTTACTGACGATCTATTAAATTTATTTATAACTTCAAACAATTTATATATTATTGTTTCTACGAGAAACTGAACTGAACCATCAAAGATTGATTAATTAATTTACCCCTTTAACCTCTCAAACCCAATAAAATTACAGAAAAAACTTTTTATTCAATCCAATTATTTTAAATGATAATACTTTTATAAATTTTCTTTTAATCAATAGTAATATTTAATTTTCAAAATAATTTTACTTAATGTCGTCCTAGATATCATCTTGTGTATGCAAACTTTTTTGGCTTGAGTTTCCAAAACGTTTTACGAAAAAAGACTAATTTAGCAAATCTTAAACATATTAGAAACAATGTGCATTCAAGACAGAGCTCATTATAAATGTTAACTTACTTTTAAGTATAAATTATCATTTGAAAACAGTTTTTGGTGTATTTGAAACAGTTAATTTTTAATTATAAAATACGATGATGTTAAGTTCTAAGAAATGATTTTGTTACCATTGAAGAATTTTTTTTTATTTTTATTGAAGAACAGATTTTCAATTTTTTAGTTTAAATTTATTCGTCTATGAACATATTTATGCTTATTGAAAAAAATTCCATAACATACTCTCAAAAATATTTATTGATGACGTAATCTAACAACTGGAGACTGTGACACATATTTAAACTGTTCATCTCATATATGATTGAAAGTAGAATATTAAATTTTTTTCATTTTATATCTGACTTTATCTAACTTTTATTTATTCTTTTATGTTTCAGGTAAGTCATGCATCTCTATAAAAGATGAAAGATGAATTCACATGGTGAAAAGAAAAAAATGTGACACCCGAGACAGAGGTAATCGAAAAAATCCCAATTCGATCTTACCAACGAAGATTGCAATTCTGAATCTCCTTATTCGAATGCAATCCAGGACGAATTTTGCGGAGACATCTTGCAAAACACATAAAGTTTCTCTCGACTTCTCTCCAGTCGACATATTATAGAATAGAATGGAAAGGAAAACGACTTGTAGACTAGGCAGAAAGAGTAGGCCTTCGAGGCCCATAACCCCATCAGGGTAATTCCCGAGGGTGACATAAACGGGCATTCCCGAACTCGTCGTGTTCCAACCCGATGGCTTCTGTGGTCTTGGTATTCGCATGTATTTCTCTTTCTTTACTTCAGTCTCACTCTAATCATTGGTTCATTCGATGTACAGAAATATCGATGAAAGGTATCCACATGGAGAAAAAGTAAATTTTTACAGTGGTATCATTTTATCCTGTTTTTTTGAAACAAAAAATTTCATGAAGTCATTTTTGTCAGAAGACGTTAAAAACTACTCTTGTAAGCAAGTTCATTATTCACCAACTTATAATCTTTTGCATGCATTTTTATCTTTTTAATATCTTTTCTTTACGGTTATTAAGTTGCACTCGTCACGAAAAAGTCGAACTATCTGTACTCAGCAAACTTTCTTATTTTTTCTTTGTACGCCACCCTGTATACCACACCTTCCGGATTCCCTTTGATCCACGCGGTCTCGTCATGCTTTTTCTTTTAATTATTCTCAGATGGTCGCGTGTATACTTGTAAGTCGAGTGCTGTTTTTTGTTTGCAAGACAGCTACTGAGAGTTAAGAAAAGAAATTATCTTTTTTCTTTTTTATCGCGTTCAGACGAGACCGTTTTTGGTAAGATGACGAATATAATGAGGTAGGTTTTGTCTTAGCATATTTTCATGCTCATCTTTTTTTGATTTTTTAAAGAATTATGGTAATATTCACTTTTTTCAACCAATAAATTTATTAGAAAAATAGTTTTAATTAATTCATTTTCAATGATAAGTTTCATTAAAGAGTATTCAAGTTACACAAATATTAATAAAACTAAGTACATTTTATTAAACAATTTAATTTCTAATTTGAAAGAAAACTTGAGAAATGACCATTAATAAATAATCTTTTTAATACAAAATAATCGTTAAATGCACTTAAGGGATACTTATGGCTTACAGACGAGAGCCTTTTCATTTTTTACTAGAACCACTTTGGCATGACCTTTCACCGCAAGGTTAACCCCGATCGGTAAAAGAAGCAAGGGTGATCAAACTCTCGAGCAGTAGAGAGACTTTATTCTAGACTATCAAGGCCGTTGGTACAAAAACCTTTGATCGATCCGCTTATAAATAATGTCTCGTGCATGGAGTTAACTTTTTCCAGATATGAACATAAGAGATAATTGTTCAGTTAATTATCAAAATTTTTCTTTCCACAATCTATTCTGATGTTTTTATTTCTAACTTTCTTTACTTGTTTTACTCCTGTCATCGCAGTCTCCTGTCGTGCGATGATCCGGACCGCGTAAATGCTACGTCGACATGATTAGCGGCCGTGTAAACAGATATGTTAAAACACGATGCGGTCGGTGGTGACACAGCTCACTAGCGTGTCGTCGCAATGCATCAAGACATACACGAGCTTCTGGCACTAGATGATCACGTCATCATATATAACTTGATGAAATCTTGACGTTTCCGGTAGATCTATCTGTATAGATTTTTCTTGCTGTTGGGTATTCGAATCAGTGTTGTCACATTACCTCGCAAAAAATCGCCAAAATTTAAAAGCCTTCATGTATATTTTTTCAGTTAATTTATTTTAAAACAACAAACTTATGAATATGAACTATATTTTTTAGAGTTCGCTAATTTTTTAGTATAAAAAGTTAAACTTCTGTGTAAATTATGTGTGCAGTACTTCGATTCAGTAATTCTTATTCACAAGTTCTGTGATAATTTATTTACATAACAACGTATAAAATTATTAAAAATATAAATAACATAATGATTTATGTCAATCTGACATCAATAAATTTACACATATATGCAAATGATTGAAAAGAAGAATAGAAAACTGTTCAGTAATGTAATATAAATATTCGATTTCAATTATCCATTCTCCGTAGTCTGTAACCGAAATAATGTACTCACTCGAGAACATGAGAATGGGAAATTCATGTTGTGCTTGACGACATGTCATTTGGGATCTCTCATCCATTTATTCCCAAGAGTTAGCTTCGCTTTCCTCTGAAAATTATTTTCGTACTACGGCATACCGCTGATGTTTATACATACTCAACGAACGTTTCCACCAAGTTTTTATACAACCTCTTGACTGCAACTTCACAATTACTTTTATAAACTCTTCATTAAACAATCAAATTAATAAATTATGAAACTACTCGAAGCTAATTCAAGTTCGAAATTAACTAGTACTCGACATACATGTAAATTTTGAGTTTTTCTTACTTCAATTTTATATCTCAGACTCTCTAACATAGTAGGATTTGCTTTGCTTCCACGGCTCGTTCATCTTCCATGATCCTTCTAAACGCCTAACGAACTCGATGTTCACTTAGGCTCTGAAAGGATGTCCTTAACAAGACTGTGGTTGCCCTTTCTATTTTTTATTCTCTATTCTACCTTTCTCTAAACTACAAGAAATTTTTCAAACGTTATCCTTTTCCTAAGCAATAGTATCGTTATTAAAAGACTTGCATTTATCTTCCGTCTTTCGATTTATTATGCTGAGAATGGCCCAATATTTTAATAGAACTCAATGATTAGTTGACTGGGGTAAATGCGGTCACGATGATGTACGGGCAATCAAGTGCATTAATATACTACGTCGTATGGCTTCATTAAATTCCACTCCTATGGCATATGACATTTATTTCCTTATATCAAAGTTTATACATCTCACACAAATAATGCTTATCTTTAACTAATGAGTTGAATAAAAAATGTCATTCTCTTTATGGTTAATTAGAAGTAAAAAAGCAGTGCAATTATTCATTTATGTTGAAAGTGTCATGGTGTAATTGTGAAATGACCAACGAGATCTGATTACATTTGGATGACATGCAGAAGCAATCGTAGATAACGCTAATCATAGCGAATCAGAGTATATACATCGTGGTATCCCGATACATCATGCAATGGGGAGGTCCATGGTTCATATGTATATCTCCACTATGGGACGTAAAACGTGTGTGGGCCCCATCGAGTTCAGCGCCGGCGCTCATGCTCTTGCAACATAACCAGGGCCATTATTATTCATATATTCTGTATCATGTCTGTTCGTACAAACCTACACAACGTGTGTTGCGCGTCGTGAACTATAACACCTCAACATGTGAGTCAGTAAATAGCCGCAGGTAACTGCTTTTGCTGTCATTGGTTATTTCTTGATCGAAAATCGTAGTCAGGAGAAGATTCCACTGGATTTATTCTTTTGAAATGAAAATGAGAATAAACAGATGAATCTTTGGTATAAATGTCAGATTGTGAGGGACAGAATCCTGACTTAGATTCCAGACTGAAGAGATTCTGGACTACGTCTCGAGAGGTAATACGATCAGCAAAGTGCAATTGTGCACGATGGTAGAGTTTCAGGGCGTGGGTTATGCGACGAGAAGAGAACAAGGTGAAAAGGGTAGTTAGTACCAACGTATAGTTTCCCATAATTGCCAGAGAGAGACTGGGCTATCTCTCTGGTCATGAAGTGCTAGATCGACCCAGTATGACCTTTCTCTCTAACTTTCCTATCTCCTTTGTCTCTCTTTATTCTCCTTGATGGAGTCTAATTGATGCTAGTACATTCTACTTATTTTGAAATACAAAGTCATTCATATTTTCTTTGTAAAAATTGTTTATGCAGTTTTGCTTCATGTCATACTTTACAAAAAGATTTATTTAATATCTTTTGACTGATTAATGTAATGTTGATGAAATTAAAAATTTTAATTTCATCAACTTTTTTTTGACTTGTGCTCAACTGATACAGATTTATTTTTTACGTTTGCGAAAATCATCATTTAATTTATCATATATTGGAATATAATTTTAAAAATAATAATTTTTTTTGTTTAAAAAAAAAATGTGATTGTAAAAAAAACAAGTTGACAAATATTGTTTTTAAATTGACTTTTTGGAACAAATTTATTCGTTTCAAAATTTTTGATAGAAAAAAAAAATTGATTAAAAAAAATTTGAAAAATTTTTATGGATACCATTTTTATTCGTTATAATAACTGAAGATTTAATATTTTTTCATTGAAGTTTAAAAGCATGTTTGTGCAATTGAAATATCCAGTATTAGTTATAGTATATAGTAAAATACATGTACAAAAATATATATTATATATTGATAGATATAAATATTCACTGAGTTATAATGGGAAAGTACCGTAGTGGCAGAAATTCATACGAAAACGTCACCGCAGGCGTTGCAGCCATAAAACTGCGAACGGATTATCGAATGGGGCTTCGCATAAAAATATCCGGCTGTCAATTTTCGCGGCTGTTGCGGGATGCGTTGAGTTCTCATCTACTATATCTCCCCTTGTGTATATGGCACTGATGGCAATGTGCTCCCTGGATTTGTAAAGTGGTAGTCATAAAAAATAAAAGTTGAAATTTCATATTAGCAGTGTGCGAGTGATTGAGCCATTTACTCTGTGTTCATCCACATAACGATCTTAATCTATAGACTTCAGCAGTCTCCATTTGAACCGATGAGAGCTCGCACAAAAAAGAGAAATGTTGGGGCACCTACAGCGACATAAACAACACTCCTGAAGTAGCACTAGAACGCGCTAATGACGAGATATTAAATAACGATAATGATCAGATGTCGTTGTGTGTCTTTTTGCGATATCACTCGGCTTCAAGATTGTTGCTGTCTCAAATCTAATATTTATTAAATGGAAATAAAATTATACAGCCGCTTAATTTGGTAAATTTTGTTTATTGCCGTAATAAAAAGGCCACTCAAGGCAATCAAGAATTTTTTATGATCTTCGACACTGGCTTCAAATTTCACTTGGATTTTATTCATCATTTTTTTCTAATAGAATAATGTATTTTTATCTAATTTTATTGATAAGGTAGAATATTATTAATAGACTTTTAATCCCAACATGATTGTGAAAATATTTGAAACGAAAAAAAAAATGCATAAAGTAATAATTACATTAGTTATCAATGAAATTCATTAGTATTTGTGAAAATTTTTTTAATTATTTAAAATTATTCAAAGAAAGGAAAATCTATTTTGAATACATGAAAATTGAGGGGTTTATTTCTCTCTTATATTCAAATCAATTGTTTGTGGAACAATGAAATTATTAATAGAACATTAAATATACATAAATTTCACATTGATTATATCTTTCATGCATTCATTGATAAATTACATATGAATTATGTATATAATTGAATTAATATTTAAATGTATAACGTTATTCCGTCTATTTTTCATGTATGTTGTTTTATTAAAAATAATTAATATCATTAAAAAAACTTTCTGCATCAAAAACAGTGACAAATAATCATTAGAAAATCACAGTCACGAATAAGTCGTAGCGAGGCTATAAATTGCATTGAAATATTGTTATTTATATTATTGTATCACTCAATAGATGAATAAAGTAGCTTCAAGCGCATGGCTGCGAATACTAGGAATCACCTGTCTTGCTTGTCTAACTTTAAACATGCGTTTCAAATACGAAACAGATGTAAAGCTTGTTTTAAAAATCTTATTTGACTAATCATTCTAAATTAGTAATTAAACGTCTCTTTTCTATAACCCTTCTATACCCTTTCCATACCCTTGAGTACAGAGTTAGTAAATGATAATCAATAATTATTGGTTTAACTGATAATTAAAATTGTTTTTCCAACAAATATGTATTATTTGCATGACGTGCAACATTAACCTCTGATGGGTCTGCGACGTTAACCAAATTGCAACAATACGCGAGTATGAGAATCGATTCCTTCTGCCTCTGGTGCTTTACTGAATGTCAATCATTTCATATGCCAAGATATTTTATAGCGACCAGAAATTTCGTTCGCTTCTATTGCGCTATATGCAATTTTCAAATCTTTTGATTCACGCGTTTGGTTTCATTTTATTGCCATCATAACAATCACATACATCTACCAATGTTCTATTTTATCCATATCTAAATATAAATGAATTTTATGGAAATAAATTTTGTAAATATGAGCAGTAAAAAATAAATCCTAAAAATTTTCTGGCTTACAAGTGACTGTCAGTTATTAAATATATTCCATTTTTCCAATAATATAAATAATTACAATTAATAATATGTAAATCAATATAATCGTATTGATTAATGATTAATCAGTAATCAATTAAAAATTGAAAAATCCATTCATTTGTACATAATATACAATTAGTTAAATCTAAAAACCAATACTCGTTAAACAATGTTTATATTATAAATGTTTATTAGAGATAATTTCACCATTATTCTCATGCACATTTCATTTAGTGAAAATATCATTTATTGACCAGAGGGGAATTCTTTTCCAATGTTGAAAATAACGTGTAGTTCTTCTTCTCCTCTCTCAGAATATTTCTGGCGGTCGATCCAATAACCTCTGAGCCAAATTGCTTAGTCTGAATAGAAGCCTTTCCCAAAGATTTTCTCATGTAATGCATATAGCTTATTTTCGACTTGTCGATATATATTCGAGGGATGAAAACTACATTTAGACGAGTGAGGGTTGTGTGCAGGGCATGAGGGGTTTTACAAGACGAAATAAATACAATATTATGCAAACGGGCGTAGCTGATCATAGAATGGGAAAACCTTGGGAATCTCGAAAATCCCAAATAAATTGACACTAAACGGGGAGTCAACGGCGTGCAAGCTTTGGGGTGCGACAAGGACGTGGTGGGACATGGCCCCGTAACTGGGAATAGAAAGGTATGTAAAAAAAACAACATGCTGTAGATGTTTACATTGACGACCCCTTACATGCCATAGTCAATGTCAGCTATTTCGTTTGTAAGAGTTGAGAGGGTGGCGCATCATTTCTTTTCCAAGACTATAAGGATCGAAAGGATAATAGATCTTTTTGTTTCCATTTGTTCAGAGCATAATATTCAATATATTTAATCCACAGCTGCTCAATAAATAACTCAGTTTAAAAGCACTGAATCTAAGGATTGATAAAATTTAATGGGTTTACAATGCACACATGCTGCATATTATTTTTTGTATCGTTATATTCGAATAATAAGTTTCAACTGTTGTTGAAGTATTTGCATAATAAAATTTTTTACATGCAAGATCCTGGAAAATGAAATCATAATGTTTTTCCTGAATAACAATTTTTAATTGATATTCAGGAAACACAGGACTTAGGACTACACAATTAAAGTAAAATTTTTTATGATGATTGAGTCTACATCGATTAATATTTTAAAATGAGAAACAACACCATTTTTCATTCAAAATAGTGGTATATTGTTGTGTTATTCAGTAACTCACCAATCCCATTCACTCCTAATATTTGTATAAAAATTCCCAAAACTCTAATAAATCTGTAAAAAATCAAAGTTAATATTGTTGAATTCTTAATATAGTATTGCTTCGAGGACACTACTAACAAGTTTCTTTTTAGTTAAAATTATAGGTTTAAAAATGTCTTGAAATGATAATAATAATTATAAAAAATGAATACGTAAAACTATTGCTATTAATTAAATATTCAATTTTTCAAAAAAGGGCAGGAAGTTAAAAATCTTCAATAACTCCCACGAGTTAACATAGTATTTAGGGTTTTTATAGCGAAAGGAACGTGACTCACCCCTATGGCGTTCGCCGTGAAGGAAATTATACGCTCTAAATGGATAATTAAATAGCACAACTAAGCTGACTGAAAGACTGACTGGGGATGATTGCCAGGTTCCGGCGTGCGAGCAAGAGTCCAAGAATTGTTGCCGTGGGCAATCGCACTCTCGACGCGTCCGCCCCATACCTAAACTACTACGGACGTTATAATTATCTTGATTCCCACAATTGCGGGGCGGTAATGTAACTCGATAGAGAGAATTAAAAGGAATACATGTTTGAAGCAAGATCATTGTCATTTTCAAATACTTAGTTCACTTCTGACATACAAATTTTATTCTTATTGATATGATATAATTCGTCAATAATACGTATAATTAGTTCATTTTTATCAGCAAAGTTTCTCTCTATTTTGTATAGTCCATCCTCGAAACGACCCTTGGTCGTTTCATTAGTGAGACACAATCAAATGGTTGCGTGGATATAAAGGAATAGAAGGAGATAAGCCTGGGCTAATCAATGAAATTGGGAGACAAAGCCAACAAGGTCAAAGCTCATTGTTGTAGGTATATAGATCGAGAGTTTGGAATAGCCACTTTCTTGGTCTATGTTCTAGGTCTGGAATCGTAGGATCAAGCTACATGCAGTAAGGCGAAATGATTGGGCGTCATTGTCGTTGCTTTGTCGCTTATGTAATATGACACACACCCTGACGATACTGGCTTGTACGAAATTCGGACTCACTGTCGTCAGAAAGCAAGAGAGCTCTGCCTGGTATTCATGTAGACCCTAGATAGACAGGGTCGCGTGATAATGACAGCTCTGGGCGTCACACGGTGATTGAGGTGCCCATGTCACTGAGACTCAGTTTAACCACGCCCTAACTTGCCGAACCAATTTGTCTATATTGATTCCATCCGAAATAATCGTTTTAAGGATGTTACTAACTTGGTAAAAAAGTTTATGATACTTTTTAAACAATGAAAGAAAGAATCTATTCAATTTTTTAAAAAAGGTTACTTGTTTGAGGTTTTTTTTTACTAATTTATAATTTTAGTATGAATGATAAATTAGTTAAACTCGTCAATAGGTATAAAAATAATTAAGAGACATTTTTTAATTTTAACAAACGAAATGGAAAATTTTTAATCAAGTATCTTTTGATAGAAATATGCACTCTTCGATGCATTTGAATTTTTTGACAAAAAATGAGATATTAAATTTTAATTTAATTATTATAATTACACTTTTAAGCGGAAAATCAAAATTTCAATGAGCAATATTATTAAAATAGACAAAACCTACAACCTTTGGTACATTTTTGTCAATTTATGAAACTATCAAAAAAAAAGGAATGAAACTATCATGAAAGTTTTACTGAGTTTTTGTCTTTGCCTTTTTCAGTGAGAAGAAAATTAGATACAAATAATTTTAAAATTACACGGAAAGAAGAATTGAGTAAAAATTATTTTGCAATCCAGGGTAATCCTCTTTACTGTGTAGGTAATTATTGAATTTGTCGGCAGTAGGATTTATATTAATAAAAAAAAATGTAATATATTTTATACTATCAATTATTTTATTTTGAAATGTTAAATTTTTCTTTCTTGATTATTCTCTTGATCTCTATCTGCGTCATCCAAAATAGTTTGAAAACTCATTGCAAAAAAAAAGTTTAATAATCAAAAGAATCGTACAATTACTCCATTGTTTAGCTCTATGTAAAAATGTGAGACAATGAGTTGCTGTTTAATTTATCGAGATTTTTTAGTATTTAATATTACAGTCTTGAATCATAAAAAAATGTTTGACTCATGACCATTAAAATTTTTTTAAAGACCGAGGATTAAAAGGTAACTTACGTGTACGTAATGACGAAGCAGATTCTCTTAAAGATAATACCTCGACAGATGGAACTCGGTCTCGCCTGGGTAACGTTCCTCCTCAAGTTAGAATCTTGTCGGCATACCATCTTCGAGTACAGTACTGCTTATCTCGTATCGAGACGAACCCTCAGGCGCGTCAGTACGCATACCGCGTCGCATTCCATTATATTTCCACTTGCAATTACACACGACCCATCCAAATTGCGCACTGAGCTTAACTCTCAGCTCCTGTCGTAATGTTCATCATGACAGGAAAAAATTCCTTAAACGACATCAATCATTTTTATTCCCACTCACGACAATCCTAGTTGTGATTATTGCTCTTCTGTGACTTAATGCTTGAGAAATTATCAACTATCTTTTTCAATGTGTTGGCAGTCTGAAAATGTTTTAAATCAAAAAGTAGGTGATCTGGTGAATCTCGAGAACAAAGGAGAGATAAAAAAGCGAGGCCATTATCATCTTTCTTGACGTAATCAAAGTGACAGTAATAACGACGGCATATTAGAGGATTTTACCACGAAAATTGAATAACCACAGAGTAATGAGGTTATTGCCCATGAAAATGCCTAGAGCCATAGTCTCTATACGGCGATAGAGTAAGTGAGAGGACAGACGGAATGAAGGCATTAAGGGTGAGTGACACGCTGACGGGCTTCTGCTCTCAATCCTCTCTTCTCCTCTCCGATGTCCTTCGTCTGAAGCTTACAAGCTCTCTTCCGTCAAATCGCTCGACCAAGGTAATCCCGTCGAGATCCGTTCGGTCGAGACAACCCCCTAGTCCAAAGTGCCTCCCTCAGTGTCTCTCTATACATTCATCTCCACCTCCTTCCCATTCTAGCTTCACCCTCTAGCTTGTCTCCATCGGCTGGAGAGACGCGTGATGACGAGGCGCGATCTCCGGTGGCTCTCACGCCCTGCTCGTTAACTGGAGTCAGCAGCCGTCGTCATCGACGTATCATTCAACGCCGCGTGAGTCCTCGCGTTCTGCTTTGCTGTCTCGTTCTCTTGTGTAGTATGTCCCTGGCCTCACTTTGCCGGCAAACGTGCACTACCAATACCATCAGCGGCCCGACATCAATGTCCTGACACAGCAGTTGAAGCAGCATCGTTAAACGACTCTCACAAATTGACGTCTCTCAAGCGTCGATGAGTTGAAAAACGTCAACAGATTTTTGGTCTTTTAAATTCCCTCATATTTTTATTGTTTTTATCATTTATGGATTATGGAATTTTTGCTGAATTCGATTATCTGAATAGACAAAATTCAACCTGAAAATACAACTAACAATATGATAGATGACTGATATCTTTCAGCTTTTTTTTATAATTTATTAATATGTCGAAGAAAAATTACCAAGGAACATATGAGATCTCACCAAATAAATTATAAAACTTTAAAAAAATATTTTTGTTATAAATTTTAAAAAATCAGTCATTACATTTTAATGACATAATAAAATATTTTAAGTTTTATTAATTGATTTATTCTTTTATTCTTATAAAAATATAAGATTTTTTACGATCAAATTCATGTTATCATTTAATTAAGAAAATGAGTCCATGAAAACATTTCTATTGTTAGAATGATATCTCTTTTAGTCGATGAGCATTAAGGACGTGAAGAAAGTGGTTAGCGATCCGCGAAAAAGTCGTCTCAAAGCAATAGCCCTGAACTACACTCATTTACACACTTTGCCACATTGCTAACCCTCAGCCTCATTTTCTTCACTTCCTACTCGACCCAAATCGTTTTCATATTGTCTTTTTACCGCTCATTTTCCTTTTATCGCTTGTTTAGCTGGTCACCCCTTCATTTCGAGTGGGTTAATTTTCTCTTCCGAAGCGGAATCCTTACCCTCTTTACAATCTTTTCCTCTTCTTTATCTTTGAAAAGACATTACATTTCGGTTTCAAGCGATTTCATATTGTGTAAACGTCGTATATCGACAATTCAGTCGTCTAAGGGGGCTAAAACCATCCCTTGAAAAGCGTCAACGTCGCGAAAGAACCGACTATCACCAACAGCACTTAAGGCTATTGTTTTCAATGTAATTGGATAGCTTTTCTCTTTCTCTTTTACTCTATCATTTTCTTTCTCAACCACTCCTGGACTTTTGCATCCCCTGGGCAACGCCTCCCGTTTGTCTCTTGGGCAACGAGCCTTCGACAATTATCTTGATTGTTTTATGCATATAACAACAGCCCATAGTGCCTCTAGAGACAGCGAAAACATCTCTTCTTCTTCTCTAAATATCTAACTACCTCTCTTTCTTCAACTTTAGTTAAGTGAACTAGCGGTCGCACACTTTCATCGTTACTTCCGTCGAGTTTCCAAGTTTGGCACACCTGCGCGTTATTTACTACTTGAGAACTACTATTCCCAAGGCCTCTAGGGCGAGACCATATGACAGTTATACGAGACTTGACCCAGTCACCTGTTCCTCCAAGTGAAGATAGATGAACACTTATCTCACTACTGATATTTTCAAGACTTCCTCATGGTCTTATCGCTAACAAAAGCATCCGGGGAAAAAAGAAGTAAACAACAAGCTGACATTTCAATTATTCAGAACCTCTTGTTGTTTTATTTCACTGAGACACAATACTTTTCTGATTTAATTAGGATAAGCATGTGGATCAGATCGTTTTCGTGGTGTAATATAGCATCAGGGTAGCAGGAGGCAAACGTTTATACAGGAGAGAGAGAGCTGTTGGCGATGACTACCGTGGCTCGCCTCCAAGAAACATGATATACCGGTGCTGGGGTTTGCGGGCTGTGGCTGTTGGCGCGGTTTCCAAAAATACCACAGGGCTCTCGGGGCAAAAAGTCGCGTCGCGCGTCACCGCCAGGCCAGGGGGAACGTAATACTACCGAGTGCCACGTGCTAATTATGTAAAAATATGATGCGGTACGGACACGGTGGTCGACGCTTTTATGTGGCCGACGATGCAACCAACCATCCCTTGACTTTCTCCTATGCATGTTCATTTTTTTAAATTATTCACAATTTTTTTTAATTTTATGGTCGAACGTCTGTGACAAAATTCCACTCATTTGAGATGTTTATTATTTCAACATTAATTTTATTACTTAGTTACTCTCATCAAATTTTTTTCCTTATTGTAAAGAATTCATTTTCTCTTATTTTTTAAAATTATTTCTAAAAATATTCCAACATTAATTTCTCTCATTGATCATATAATTATGAAAATACTATCTTTCTTAGAAGCTTTCTTCAATGACCTAAAAAAAAAGTTTTTCATACGAGATCATACAAAAACAAGAGAGTGAGAGAAAATATTCTTGCCATCAAGATCTACCGAGTGAGAATTTTCTATCTATGCGGTGAAATATTCGATCCTATCTACTCTTGTGTACACAATTTATGCGGAAGACAGACTAAGATGACAAGTCGCGCAGAACTGTTGGTTGGATACAAGAACCGCAACACATCTGCGCCGATGTGGCTCATGATAAAACTTGGCTATCCACTGCACTCTCAACTCAACTTTTTTATGATTTTTTTTGTCATTTTCTGTCTCCATTTTCTCACCGTTTTACTGAGTACAACGCATTCATTCTCTTGCACTCGCTTTTTCCTGGCAATAAATAATATTTCGCAGGTGCGCTTGGGGATACAACGGGTTTGTAACATGGTGAGCATAGCTCTGATGTCTATGTACCGTTTCTTTCTGCCATGGTACCTGTGCCATATCGTGTCGGAGCGTGGTGAGCATGCCATCACAATAAAATACGGAATTCACTCGCTCTGCATTTTCCAACACCAGTGCAGAGCATCATGTTAAATTAATTCAAACCACTCGTCAACGTTTGAGAGACAATTGGAATTTACAGACATCGTTGGAAAAAATTATTCTGCTGATGTAAAAATCTTAATTGGAAAATATTCCCTGAAGATAGATACTACATTTCACTCTACAAGAAGTGATGAAACTATTTCGAGACAAAGCAATTTATGCTTTCTTTTTTTACTTACAAAATTCAATGAATATTTTCAATGGAATTCAATACAATTACAATCTCTGAAAGTAACTATCAATGGTACCGACCTTGATTTAATTAGTTTAAAAGCTTATCAACATTGACGTTATTGAGATAAAAACTCCGTTTAGTATAGTGTATTTCATAAGATAAAAATTCTTATTCAGTATTTTTTCCTTTATTAAACTGAAAATATCTGCATATACATTAAATAAAGCTTATTATGCAAGTAAAAAAAATGAATAAAATAATTCTTCTGTTTTAGCATCCGTATCCTTCGGAAGATCAGAAGAAACAGTTGGCTCAGGACACGGGGTTAACGATTCTCCAAGTTAATAATTGGTAAGTCAATATTCACTGTCAATTATTTATAAAATTTATTTCATTGCCGTATAGGGATTACTTATCATATTGAGGCGACTCAAGGTATTACTAAAAAATGAAAAATGATAAAAAAGTCGATGTAGCAAATGGATCGTGCGGATACTACATACATTTTAAAAGTAGTGAAGCGAGAAAATCTCGTTGCAATCTCTCGGCCAATTAATTATATGTACCACTCGCGGAACTCCGAAGTCAGAGAGCCACTTTCAGATAGCGGATGTGTAAACATTACAGAGGTACTTTATGCGCGGCTAATCTTGCACTGTCTCAAGTGCCCCATCGTGTCGTCCGTACCGCAGACTGCTATTATGTTATAGGGTTTACGATTTTCACATCTGGACTGGCAATGATACCGAGTTCTTGAGATAACAAACGACGAAACACAGATATCTCATCAAACTTCCATTACACAGTCACTTGGATTCTTTATTTCATGATAATTTACATTTAGAAACGGTGTTTACATTGTTTTTTAGAACTTGTGGAGAATTTTAATCTTTCATTTGATTTGCTTCTGATAGATACTTATGCCAACGTAATCTGTAACTTGAATGAAGAAAAATCTAATTATTAAAAAACTTTGAACACTGTATAATACCAATACAATCTTTAAAAGTATTTTACGAATATAAATATTACATTCGTGAGTTGGAATTCTATTAATTTTATTAATTTTTGATTAAAAATTAATCTTACTTCATTTTGATTGAATCGCTATAAAGTAATAAATGATAAACTTATTTTTTAATTTCAATTAAGTAAACATTAAATTGTTATTAATATCAAGATTGCACACCTCGTTATTTATTTTAGTACATTAATAAAAAAAATTTGTAGTTATTTAAAAAATTCTTTATTCACCAATGAATGAATGTTTTTTAAAGTTAAAATATATTTTATGATAATAAATGAAGGAATGAAAAAATATTATGGTGTTTCTCTCGAGCTAAAAAAATTTTTTTTTTAATTCACACTTTAATCTGATGGTTTTTTATTACATTATCTATTTGTCACATGATCTTTAGTTTCTGGTATGCTTATTTCAGGAATAGAAATGTTCAAATTTGCACTAACATATTAATAGTATTTGTTCAATTACATTTCTTAATAATTACAATAAAATCTCAATTATTTCAAGCACCATCTATCGGAATAATTAACAATGAATATTTTCAAATCATAATTGAGTAAGAAAATTTGTATGTTAAAAACTAGATTTTTCTTTGTTTTGGTTGGCATAAATAGCAAGAAACTAACGCCTCGGAACGCATGTAACTAATCCCGGGGATTCAGTAGTACAAGGAAGGGTTAAGATGATGCGTCTCCCTAAGAGCTTACATTTAGGGCTTTCACCAAGATCGAAGCAGAGACAGGAAGAAGAGAGAGAGAGACAAGATGAAAACGCTTAGTCCGTTGATCCATTCGAGCTTTCGCTATCACGTCGTCCTGATGGATGTTTTACGTAGCACCTGCGCCAACATTGGAATTATCTCTCCTTCTCGTCTCGTTTGTTGAGAAAATTAAGCAAGATAACATTCTTCTTTCTTTTCTCTTCTGTATTTTTTCCATCCCACAAAGTCGACTCTTTTCCCATAGGATTTATACAAATTTTTCATCCAATCTCTTTGAGAACTTAACAAAACGATCGAAATAATCCCAATCTTTTCTCCTGTCTTGTAAGCTTGAACATGTTCCTCGTCTCTCTGGCTTTTCACGTGGATTATTTCACGCGGATATAAAGCAGCAAATAGATGGGCAAAAGAGAGAAAGAGCGGTACGAGAGAACCACAGGAGGTTGGCGTATAAATAAAGTCATGACGTCGCTCCTCCTCTGCGCTTCTCCTTGGTTTATAATAAGAGAATCGATGCTCAAGAGAAACTGGGAGTCAACAAGACTCATGTATACGCGGGTGGACGAAGGCCGACCTAAGTAGATGCGTAGTAATTGAGCACAAATCAAGTTTAAGAAGAGCTCCCGTGTCGAGTTAACATCTTCTCAGGATTTGTGGAGGTACTTTTCTCTTGTTCGTTGTTACAGACGCATTCTTCGCCTACGACACTCTGTAATTATCCACACATGTGATCTTAATTGCTCCAATTTCCCGCCCGTTACGTTCTTTATGGATTTTTCTAGAATAATAATGGAACGACCACTTGGATATTTTTAAACAACCTTATGTAGTTTATGCTTCAGAACTTCTTCTTTATCTTCAAGTCATTTAAAAACAAGTTACAAGATTCCATAGACGATTTCTGATAGATGAGGTTATTTTTTCTTTTCTTATCAAAATATAGTACAAAAAAGTTATAATGAACATATTGAAATTAATAGTTAACATGAAAAGAAAAAATTGAACTGTCGATATTAAAAATGAGAATAGGTTAAGAAATAATTTTTTATTTTCATCAATTATTTTTCACTTAAAAATTATATTTAGATTAGTTCAAATTTCTGAAGTTGAAATATAATCATATCACGTCCTTGACAATAATTACAGAATAATTGATAGTCTGTACATCACATATCCAAAACTGAAAGTTTATAATTTAAAACGAAAATTTCTGTTGTCTTGATAAAGTCCAACGAATGCATACATAATTACTTATCTACTTAAAGTAAAACTGTTATTTTAGATCAAATTCCTTATAAAACATGAATTTTTGAAAAAAGAAACAATACAACATTCAGAGTGTCAATTTAAACAAAAACATGGAAAAAAAACTAAAAAATAATTTGAGCTATTTTTTAGTATTACCACAGAAAATATCGAATTTATTGAAATATGTTAGACTGGTATTTATAGTAAATTTTTAACATATACTTTAGCTATTCCGTCAACTCTAATAAGAAAAAAACCATCCAGAATACAAAGAAAATTGCGATGAAATAGCCGAGGCTTAAAATGAATTTTTTTTACATACAAAGAGAAAATTATATAAAAGGTCGACGGATAACACACTCTAGACTGAATATATATCGTGCTGCTCATACTGTCACGAGTACCTTCGAAGCTGTAAGCGTGGAAATTTCGTCGGGCGCAATTACGAGTTTTGTGAAATATTCCACTGAGGAAACTCATGTTTCCGTAATGTAATTAGACCATGTGGTGAATATGCGTATATAACGTTGCAGTAAGAGCTGCAGAGGCAAACAGAGACGGGATTCGAAATCACTATACGACGGCTTAGAAATAACCTTGCTAATTATAATACCTGGAACGGATTAAATAATTCGTAAATAAAATAATTATAGGGTAAAATTTACTGTGCATATATCTTTAAGTCTTTCTTGGCCTTTTACTTTGGGTTGTTTCTCACTCCCACAGCTTTCGCCCACAATTTTCCGTCACATATATCAACCGGGACAGTAGTTAGAACCATTGCCAGCTTGTTACTTTGTACTATACATTAAACATTGCACGTGCGCATTCGTGTTTATCTCGGAAAATGGTGAACGACAACAACTTATCCGTACATTGTTTAGACTTCATTAATTTTTTCAAGTAATGATAACATTTTTCTCTCAATTACTTTTTGAAAAATAGATTAAAAAAAGTATTTAATGTCATTAAAACAGATTACAACAAAAAAAAAGAATAATATTTTATGTATTTTTTTCTGTCATAACATTTATAACTGATTGGTGCTATAAACTTAAAATATAGTTCAAATGTGTCTGAAGAATTTTTAAACTTAATAGCGATATTTTTGTAAATTTATGTAGGGAAATTTTCCTCACAGTACGGCTAGAGTTAAGTTCAGTCATATCAATTTTTAAATCAGAATTTTGCAGCATGGGTAAAATTTTAAGGCACAATCTCCGAAATACTTGAAATTATTAGGGGTAATAACAAAAGTGTTTATTGTGATTATATCATAAATTACGAGATAAAAATAAAATCTTTAAATAAAAAAGAAAGTTTTAATAAGTGTGTATCCAAAAATTCCAGTAATTACTTTTTTTATCTTTTTAACTCTTCAAATATTTTTTGAAATTTTCAACCATGCTAAAAAAACTGGAATTCATGATTACCTTAACTAAACTAGATATGTATAAATTTATTTTCCATCGATGGGCACTCTTGTTCTTCTTACAGTACTAATTAATTAAAAATAGAACACTAATTTTGTGTTACACATGAGTACAAAAAGTATTCACAATTAGTTTAATAAAGAACAAATAATGTCAGAAGCAAAGTTATTCTATTTATTTGAACACAATCAAATAGAAAAATTACAGAGCACTTTTGATGATTCTACGGTGATTTCTATTTTTGATTAATGTGAGAAACTGCAAAGAAATATTAATAAAGGCAGCGTAAAAGTAAGAAATTAAGGCTACTGATGAATGAATGGTTGGGGGAATAGAGAGATTGAGAGAGGATGTGGAAGAAAAATATTCATTAAATTAACCAGAGTGAAAATGATTCATAGAAATGATTTGTATCTTTCCTTGCTCAAGACTTTGAAGAAAGCACCCGCGCCTCTCATAGTCAACGAGCGAGAAATGCAAATTTGTACTAATATTCTAGCTAATTCAACCGCTTCCTCTACTTGACTCTCGCATTTTACTGACAGAAGTGGAGGTCTAATAAACCAGAAGTTATTTATCGGTCTTCTGCGCACTTTGCGTCGCGATATTTGGCACGTTACACCACGCACTCCGCCAGGTGCTGTCTCTTCGTCTTTTCTTCAAGATGAGAAATATCCTCGTGTCGGACGGTAAAACGTTTAATTGATTTAACTGAGATATATATTGCAGGACTTTATTTCCTCTATACTTTTAGATTAGAAAATAATTTCATTACTCCAGAGAGAAACTAGTGGAGTAATAGGTATATAAGATACTCGATAGACCGCTCAATCAATGTCAAAACTTTACCTTTAGAGACAAACGGTTTTTGCGATTGAAATTCTTTAGAAGATTTTCGGAGGCTTCCAGAGTACGCTTGAGTTCTAATGATTTTCAGAGTAACTCGAGGGGATATTTTCTCATTTTCTCGCCGCTATTCTAGTTGCTTGTGGCTTTTGTAGCCTACGGCACTCCGTCATGAGTCGAGAGAGTAGAGTGCATAGTCGTTAACATCATAACTGTGCGTTCCAACGTAATTTAGATCGTTGTAAAACCACCAACGATAGGACGACAAGCACTTGCGCACGCGCAAATCACCTGATATTACTGACTTGTTAACTAGGCATTCTGCTTTACAAATTCGCATACCAAACTCGCCGACATACAAAATAACCGCTATAAATTTTCCCTCAACCGAATGCCAATAAATTTTTGAAATTGTTGTATTTTATTGATAAAAAATATTGAATCATTTTTTTATTAAACTTTAATATATTTTTAATGGATTTCTACGCTTGAAAAGAGTTTAGTAATAGTTAATAGATATTTTTTAACCATCAAGAAATAATAATTATTATGGATAAATTTTTTAAGAGAATAATAAAGACATAAATTATTAGAACTTTTCAGATAAATTTCAATTGATATCCTTTTAATGAGTTAAAATTACAGTAATCAAATGTATCCAAGTTATTATATATATTTATTATTATTAAAAATTTATTATAAATTCCTGACATTAATGTTTCAATTTTTTTTCAACTTTGATTTGAAAATAATTTCAATGTTAACAACACATTAAAAAAATATTCTCATAGACTTGTACATCAACATCGTGTTATAAAATATATAGAATATTTTACTATGTTCAATAGAATTTAAGCATTCAATCAATCAATTTTATTCAAACAATTTTCCAATTAACGCTAAAAGTATGTGTGTTCAGTATAATATTCTCAGTAGTAAAATGAACAAAACTTCAGTTCTCTATAATTGAACCAATCCTGACGATCAACAACAGAGCATTGAACAATCGATTATGTACTTCATCACCACATGTTGCCACTTAGAAACGTGCACTTCTAGTAACGTTTATAGGACCTCCGAAAGCAAGAGGGAAAACATGGAGCAAAGGTTATTGGGTAGCTCCATCAAACAATTTCATTTAGCTCTGTACTTCTCTATGCTACCTCTCCACCATCCCTTTAACGAAATACTCAACCCCTGTTCTATAACATTCTCTGGCTTTGCTTTATACTCTCTACTTGATCCTCGTGCAGGAGAAAGCCCCAGACTCGACGCCCTGATGTCGACCACCATAGTTGGTCCCGCTACGGGGAAGCGGAAACCCTCTGGGGCCTCAGGGGTTAGAGTTGGATATCTAATTAGCGGGGGCTGATCAGTAATTACTACGATTAATCAATCCGTTTTCCATTTGTGCTCCCTTCGTATACACCAAGTAAATAGAGAATAGAAACTAGGGATTGGAGAGACCAACTATAACGATTGATGTCTAATAAGATATTGAATAGATGAAAAAGTGAATTTTCTAGTCCGTCCAATATAGAAAGATAAGGATTTTAACAAATTTCTTGTATCAATCAAAAAATTTATTGTAAAAATTAATTGATTTGTAAAATGAACTTTTTATGTTATTAGAGGAGAAGGTAGGATTGTCGGACACTTTTTGTTTTTATTCAATTACATTTTACTCCGTTAAATTATCATCAATTGTCACTTTTCAAAGTTTCTGTTTATTGTCAAGAAGTTATTTTTCAATATCTTTGTGGATTAGCTGATGGAAGACGCACCATGATTGCAAAATAAACGACTGGAGCATATTAAAGACTGGACTATAATCCTGTCTGCTCCTCTATTACACACGTAGAAAAATGTTTTGACTTATAGAATAAACTTCATTTAATATTTCAAAAATATATTATAACATTATAACATGTAATTACTCGAAAATAAACAGTGAAAAATAATTTCATCAATCGTCTCGAGTACGATTGTGTTCATTAAAAAATAATCATGTCACCTTGTGACTTGTTTTTGAAGATCCTTCGAGATACATAAGAAAAAAAAACCAGAGACAAGCCCAGAAAATGATTGGAGATACGGCATAAGAATAAATGTACAAACAAATTAGGTAAATAAGGAAAAGAATTTTTAATTCAATTTAAGTTATCTAGAGATATCTTTGAAAGTTGACACTTTCTTGAGTCGTCAATATCGATTGCATATTTCAACAAGTTTATTGCAGACAAGAAAAGCAAGTTGTTCAACTCGTTATCTTTTTAACATTGAAGCACGCGAGGGCGTACTCAAGAAGGATCCATTTTTTATCTGGTATCCGAATTTGCATTCGAATTACATCAGTACAAGAAGTGGACTCTACGACAGCTTTCAAGTCCTGAGAATCGAATTAAACGCGTTCCGGTATGCACCTACGCATAGTTTCCTTTCTCTCTGACAACGTGCTCATGGAATCAGTAGCGCTACGAGATCGACTGGTCAATATGCATACGTTTTCGACCCACTCGACAATGGGAAAACAGAAGAGAAAGAACTTTTATTGCATTAGGCTCAAGCTTTACACATCTGTTCTTTAATATATTCTCTTCCTCTACTTCTGTTTATATATGTATCGTATCAGTTGCCCAGCTCACTTTACGCTCGTTGAATGTCAGAATTATCACAATGGCGTAGGTAGAGACAAGTTCTAGCTTACAAATTCCAGGAACTTGCCAATAAAAAAATCATTTCACGAGCTTTAGGATCAATATAATTTCGTATGACTTTCGTTTATGGAATTCTATGATACGTTATTAGCATTAGTTGAAATATTTAACAGTTTTACAAACAAATATGAAGATTATTATATTTAGAATTCACGCCATTGCTTAAAGGATCAAGTTGGCACCAGAATAATGCAATAAGCAAAGCAAGACTCCGAAAAGGAAAAGCGTACGGAGCTAAATCTCTTGATACCATTAGTCTCGACTTTGTAAATAGTTTTCGTTGGAAGAATAACAATCGTGTTCTAACGTGTAGGGGAATAATAATAATCACAATAATAATAACCCTAACGTGTTTTTGTTTTCATCTTTGTTATTCTTTTGCCCTTTAACTGAAGTGAAATGAGCAGACGATGACACGAAACACGCCATCAGCAGCACCCCAGTCAATCATGATCGATCATCAGGGATTGCTCCTGACCCTCAATAAAAGGGTTACTGACCACCCCTGGACACAAGAGATATCCGATATTTATTTTACGTCAGCGGATTATTGCGTTTATTACTTTAGCACGAGTCAAGGGTTACGATAACCTCTTTTTTCTTTCTCCCTCTGTTGCTTTGAGTTATTGGAACGAGGGAAAACACTTTTGGTTTTTGAGTGTTACTACGTCTATAATAATTAGTCATAATAAGAGAGAATGGGGTTAACATTAATATCACTTATTAAACAGATTTTATTACACTATTTTTCTCAACACTTAAATTGTTAGAATTTTTCCTAAGAATTTAATTATAACAACTGTTTCAGATTGATAACCCTCATTCTCTTTGAAACGGAAATATTTTTAAAAATTATTCTTTTCTATCTTTACAATACGTTAGCTTTTTAGTATGTTTTACATCGAGAGATGAAAACACAGCGACGTTTGCGGGAAAGCTTTTCTTCTTTTTATAACAAAGCACTACCGACAAAATGATTTTGGCCATGTTGACGTTAACAACAGGACGACGAAGGAATGAGAGTTTCATCGTCCTTGAGTTGAATCTTCTTGAGGAAGGTGGCCTCCGAAGTCTCTTACAGAGAAGGCCCTTAAACAGGGACAATGCTTTCATCATTGCCGCTCTTTCTTTTATCCAACCACACTGGACCTGATTTTTCTTTTACGCTTTTTGTTGAAGCAAAGGATCTATTGTCGTTAGATGTAGGTCTCCCTTCTCCAGCTCTTGTGACGTTAAATGGGGTAGCTATCAGTGTGTCTTTTATGCAAAGAGACGCCTGCACAACTCTTTCCAATTTTCTTCTCTTCATCTATTTTCATAGAACAAATGAGAATTTTTACTTTATCATTTTTGTGATCTTCATTAAAATAGGAGTAGAAAAATTCAAATAAATATTGGACACAAGTTTCTCTGCAGTGACAATATATATTATGTTATACAGACGATTCGTAAATCCATCTTCTATCTTATGATGACAGAAACCGACCATTCTTTCATCTCACGAGATGAAGACATCTCTCGGGGCATTACCTTTACGATTGTAGGATGATTGTCGTTTGGGAAGCCCTGCGGGAGGCTGCCAGATGTTTTGCTTCAACCTAATCAGACGACCCTCGAAGTTGTGCATGGTGCGCGCCATCACAACGACAATCAACTATTAAACAATGTATGCCACCCTCATATTATATGGCCCACTCAAAAAAACCACATTCTTTTCATCAACTGGAGCATATGTCTTTACCCAAAACATTCATTAGTTTTTTTTCAATTATTTTCTCATTTATTTCTTACCATGAATGTAGCAGAGAAATTTATCTGTTCATAAGAGAATTTAAATATTGTAATGTAGTTAATATTAAAAAGATAAATTAAAATAAATTTCATTTTTTATTATTACGAAAAATTTTTTTCGCAATAAATTAAAATGAAAATATACAAATGCTTTAATGTAAAATGTTGATTGATGAAGTAAAGTAGAAAGAAAATAGTCTTGTAAAAAAACCTCTTGGTTCGAACGTGGAAAAAGCGTCTTGAAGTCTTTGGTACTCTATTCGGAAGCTCGTTTGATGGTTTGCGGAGTCTTTATTGTCTTGAGACTTGTTGTGACCATACATCCGATAACGATGTCGACCTAAGGAAATTGTTAAAAAACATCCAACCAACTTCTCTCTCGCTCTCTTGTTTAACTTTACGGCTTCTTTTTTTGCTTGTCTGGTCTTTAAGTATAGTCCAACAATTACGGGCCGCTCGAGATAGAGAGTAAGTGTGAGAGATAGAAGCAGCCGTAACTAAGTTTTTATTGGGCAGTATATTACGAGAATGCTATAGCTTCCGTCTCGGCAGCGTCTAAGGTGAGCGGATAATCGTATATTTTCATGTAAAAGAACCAAGATAGCTACCTTAGCATCAACTTAACTCTAAACTAAACCTCCTTACTGCTAGTCCACTTGGAATATATTTTTCAACATTCCTTAGTTGAACGTCACTTTACCTTCCGCATTATTTTATTTAAAGCAGAGTGGAAAGTTAGGACTTTTCAGATTAGGGGAGAAAACAATTTACGCTAATTACAACGCCCAGCTAATTGTATAGCCACGACCTATTCCTTTCTTACACTCACTCTCCTACAGCGTTTTCCATTTCTACTAACACCCTCCCGAATTTTCATGGCAGTAAAGCCAACTTGGTAGAGCACCCGAAAACACGAGAAACGCCGTTTATAATTCACGAGGCACAGAAGAGCTTATGTGCTATCGGTCTCTCTGTCCCACCCCATATTTAAAGGTTAAAGTAGGTGTTTTAAAGTACAGACTGAACGAATTCCATAGTCTTGGTCACGACCCAGTTTCACCCTTTCGATTATCTTTAAATTTTCAAGGAATTTCTCATTGCTATTCTCTTCTCTCTTACCTCGTAATTCTAATTCTAATTTCCTCCTTGTCAACGACACTCGCTCACTTCTGGAATTTTTCACTGAAGAATTTGAATTATTTCACTTGTCTTTTTGCTGCTTGAGAAATTCATAGGGCGAAAAAAAGGTTTCATGTAAATTTATGTATTTAGTAAAAATTCATTTATTATTTTCATTAAAATTTCTTTTTTTTTAAACATAGATTAGAAATTTTTATTTATGTCATTGATAATTTACTAAACTTAATTAAAGCCAGTCATAAGAAAATATTTTTTTATATTTCATGAGAAAAAATAACTTTAAATAATTAATTATATTTTATTGTGCATAAAATTTTCTTTTCTATTCGTACATTTAGTCAATGATTGGGATGAAAAAAATCATACATTCTTGTAAAAAAAAATATAATTTATTGCTACCAAATCTTCATATTTTGTGGCTTAGAATAATTCGAAATTCGATTTGAAAAAGTATCATAAATGTATAGTATTTCCAGCATATAGATAGTATCGACAAATTATATCATACATATTGGTTGATATCACATACCCTATGTGACATGGACGTAACTCGAGATATGCCCAAGTTCCCTCTGGGACTAGGTTGAATTCGCGAATCTGAAAATATACCAATAAAAACTGTAAAGTCTTTTTTCCTAACCCCTCTATATCGTACCACTCTCGTTTATAAAAAAACATAGTATTCGAAGATTTTCTTCAGTTGCATATTCAATGATTTCCTTAGAGAATTCTTCTCTAACAGAGGGAGGATACCAAAATTGGAATTGTTAAAAAGTTAAGAAGATTACTGCGGTGTAAGATAATAACAATAATAGTAGCATAAATAATTTGACCATTTATTTAGTATTGTTTTATGTCAGTCATTCGCCTGTGGATAATCGAAGCAACAAAGAAACGTGGGTGGCACCGGAACTTCAATTGAGTAGATCTCTTGTGATAAATATTGCTCAACATTGACGTTTGGCTTGTAAATAAATGAGCATACTTACTTTGGAAGAAAGGAAGGGCTATCTTTTGCGCTCATTGGACCGAGTGAGTGATGTTTGGGAGCATACGCGCGCCTCCTGTCAACAGTAAGTTGCCCAGGCGCGAAAGAGAATGATGATGACATAATGACATCGCAGTGGGCGAGCAATAACTAACATCCGCCACCGAATATTCTAAATCACACGCTCGTTTCTCCTCATCGCTTACAGTCTTTATGAGACCCTCTGAATCTTGATTTGAGCTCGTTTATCTAAACATGAATAACTGTATCTTCTTATGCATTAAAATGGGAATTTTCGAGAAAAAAATATATTCACATGGAAAAATAAGTACTTGATTACATATATATGTACATAGTCTATAGCGACTATCATAATACATAAAAGAACGTTTTTGAAAAGGAGCTTTTACTTCCTCTCTGTATATATAATGTTACTTATACTCGTGTGAAAAGCATCGTCTGATTTACTTTTGTTTGTACCTCAAGAGGGAATATGTAGTCTATGAAAAATGATGATGCGGCGTTTGTAAAAGAAATAAAACCAGAGATGAGAATGAAACGAAATTCGAAAGAATTTTTTTATAAAAGTTTTTTGATAGTTTCTTTTTATATCATAAACAGGACGAACATGTGACTAAATGTGTTGTTGAAATATAGTATTATCAAATATTCAAATAACTAGCAATACATCTTCAAAAATTCATTATACCCTAAAAAAAATTATTTCAAGGTTGATCAAATTTCAACTAAATCACCAAAAATAGCATTCTATTTTAAACAAAATAGACTAAAGTCAACTCCTTTGTTTATTAAATTAAAGATTTATGAATAATGAAAAATTTCTCAACTGAAAGAAGTTGTCTGTCGATACATTATGAAACAATAATATCAATTCCCAGAGGTGAAATTGGGGTGAAAAAAAGTAGAGAAAAAATAAACAATGTCCAGTCCTAATAGTAAGGTGGAATGACCCATCCGTTGGGAAATGATCACATCAATATTTCACTCAATGACATCATCTACTATTTTCTTTTTATTTGTATCTAGTCACACCCAATTTTTCACTTTTATTCTTTCTCAAAGAATCTCTCGTAAGATCACAGTTAGCATTACAATGAAAGGCATAAGTATATTCGACAAATCGTTTCTCCTCAGGAATCGTTCTCTCCTCTCAAGATCTCCTGGCGTGAATCGTCTAATTCTTTGGAATGTTTTCAGCCTGACCACTTGCTGGGCTCAGCTTGACTCCCACCCATTACGCACGCGATTTGACTTTTTTTCTCGATATCTTTTGTCAAATGTATTTGATAGCCAAATATATCTCACTTAATGAAAAAAAATTTATTACCACAACGAAATTTCAAATGTCGATTAGTTTTATTAAATTTATTATCTTTTATTGTATACTTTTATACAGAAAATAGTATTTTTTGCTGACTTGTAGAAAATCCTTGAACGAAACTTCTACCAATAATTACCTTCGATAAGAAAAGTTTCAGACGAACGAAAGTTGTTACCTGAATCTACTTCTTCTTCTATCCGTTTATTTTCGCACGCAAAGCACGAAGACTTAGCAGCAGCAAAGAGTAAGAAGAATGTTTCTAACGTCGATAAAAAGTTTGGTTGAGACTCAAAGAATGTGTCTATAAAGCTTTAAAAGCAAAAAAAAAAGAAAAGATGCAGTCTTTTATATAGATATACAGTTGTCGTCTCCCCCATTTTCATTTTCCGTTACTATAGTTCATTAAAAAGGTGTTTCAGAGGCAATTCCTTGAGCTATTAGGTAGCTTCTATCACCCCCGCGGGGGCTATTCTTACCCCCAGAGCATCCAGCACTACGGATTCAGCAAGAACATTACAGCAATTACCAGACCGCCCATTCGCGAAAAATACTTTCAGAAGACCAGTAACTGTCTCCATAATTGTCCTGTTTTTTTTTCTCTCCAGTATTTCTTTATCTTTTCTGTTTCTTTTACTTCCGAAAATTGCCAGAAATGTCGTCGTGATGTGACGTCATGACGTCGAAGCTTTGTCCCAGAGGATGAGGACGAATCGTCTGAGAAAAATGAGGTCGGTGAAATGAGAGAGGAAAGAGGATTCTATCTCGTGAAAGAATTGGTAAAAGGAACGAGTTTTTTAGTTCAGAGAGAAAACTAGAAAGAATAAGAAATGGTGAGATAATTTTTTTTTCGCCATCACAATTTGATATGTTTTTAATTGATTTCTCTCTTGACTCGATAAAGTTATGAATTAGGTGGACAGGTAGATAATGATAGATGTTAAATTATTTATTACGATCAATTAAAAAAAAAATCTTTCTAAAATTTTGGAGTATCTGAGAAATTTCGCCTGCGGCAACACCTTATTATTTCGGCACAAGAGTAGGTAGATGGATAATTATACGGTAGCTAGTGAGCCCGGTACTTGGGCTCTCATTTTCTAAACTGTAAAGTCGTTGGCGTACCTGCTACTGGTCTTTGATATAATACGTTTTGATCCCTTATAATGCAATAATGGTGGAGCACTAAATGAACTGTTATGAGTTTGACTATAATATTAACAATTAGTTGAACATTCCAGATTTGAAAAAAATGCATATCCAAACAGAGATTCAAAGTTCGTAATTTCTTATTATAGCTAAATTTTCTAGATAATCTATCATGACACACAAAAATGATTTGAATAGTTTATTCATCAAGTTTGTGTAATTTAGTTAATTAATCACATCTGAAGTAACAGAAATGATAAAATGTTTTCATTATTCGACATTGTTAGTGTCCAATGCAAAGGAAAATAATATTAAACACGTCGTTTTATCAAGTTGCACTAAACAAGCTCTTTGTTATAATATTTCTCATTCTGGCGCCAGAGAATAAGAATCTCTTTACTAGAAAAGACATGTTGAAGGCCTTCCGTATTGTTGCAAACTATTTGCGTCTCTTGTGATCTTTCCCGGACGCAACAGCTGCACTATCTATCACCAACAATGATTCAGTGATCGTGTAGCGGCGCCCGCGTTCGTTTATAGAGTGTAAACCGAGTGAGAATGGTGGTACAAGCTACCACCGTTTGCCAAAGTCCTCTGATCTTTTCAAAGTATATAGACGAAGCTCTTTTACCCTTTCTTGATGGTTTCCAGCATCAGACAAACGAAATAACGTTTACAAGACTGTGAATGCTTAGTTGTATCAATCACTCTTTCCCTCTTTCATGATCATCAGAACCACCACACAATGAAAATAGCACCATTTTTTTATCCTCATTATTTGAGAGATGAAAATTTTTTTATGAAAAAATTCTTTTGCTACCTCTATATTGTCGGGATAAAGACCAAGGCTTTACTGCACACCCTGTGCTGCTTCTGTATTATTTTTTATGAGGCAAATATACAACGTTAAAGGAATAAAGGATTTAATCCGCACCTGACCAACTCTCTGGTGGAGTTAAGGCTGTAGAGAGGAAGAGAGAAAATGGCTTGTAGATCTCACTGGGGTTACATTCTCATGATAGTAAATAAAAGGACAATTCCTGAGCTTCTTCATATCTTTTTGTCGCATAAACTGCAATTTTAAGAAGGTCCTCTCGTAGTGCATAGTTTTCTGTTTGCATCAAGTACTTTACTCAGTATATGTATATATAAAGATGTAAGATGCAAGGTGAAAGAACTTGTCTTTTACTTGAGTGTGATCATAGTAGTGAAAGAGCACCATAAATAACATTCAACTTTACCTACTCTCTCCCACGTGTTTTCAGCTTACGCGTCAGATATCACCAACGTCCTTCAACCCCCAATGTTTCAACCATCAGGGAATTATGAATAAAAAACTAGAAATAAGAGGATCTTATGTCTATAAATATTCCTTGACAGATCTAGACAATGCGATGTTATATTTTTCGATACATACAGTATCACCCTCGAGAGACAAACGTTCTTTTTGGAATGAAGACCAAGCTAGATGATTGAGAACGTGATGAAGTAAATCGGAAATGTCAAGTTGGGTTGAAGTTAGTGAATGTCCACGTTCACTGAGTCATAGTATTAGCTTGAAGAAGTAAAACAATGGCAGATTATCTATTCTCTTCCCTCTGAACCTTTCTCTATCCGTTTAATGCCTTGTAAGGCAAGAGAAGCTCTTGTCATCCATGCACTCTAGGCTCATAAGAACGATGTATAAACATGCACTAAGGCCAAGAGGGCGTCCCCAAGTCAAACAGAGTCAACGTATTCAGTGGATACTAACAAGTTCTCTGAAGATGGTTAAAATCACGACAATTAAAAATATCGGATAAAATTCAATTAAAACTGGAGAGAAGAATAAATGAATTCTTAAGAAAATGGATCAGCAATATTGAGAAGAAGACAAAAGAAAGAGAAGCAGTCAAACGAGGATCTAAAGAACCCTTGAAGCCACTAGTCTGATAACTTCCTCTGTGGAGCTTTTGTCAGCTTGTGAATTAGATTGCGTAATTTTGTTTGCGCTCGAAATGACACCATCGCCTTTAGGCTTTACATTTCATAGCTTTCTCTTATAGGATGAAAATGAACTAGAAGGACAGAAACATTGCATAGCTGCCGTAATTGACTGTGATTGGAAGATTGGAATCGAGTAGACTTTGAATTTGTTTTCCTTGAATCCAGATGGTTCGTTAAGTCTAATTATTTAAATCCGAGGGTAGCTATTGATACCAAGATAACATATACATGCATAAGTAGTTTGAGTATACACCCTCGCTTAATTCTATTTTATACTTATATACATACACACATTTATCATATAATGTGATAATTGAGTAGAGTTGACGTGACACAAAGTCTTGAATATTGATGATACAGTGATTCTATAAATTGTTATATCCATCTTTTATGAGACTGTAAATTCTATAATTACAAGTAAATACATCGTGCTTGTGGTTGGTAAGTACTTATCTTTTGTCGTTATTAGACGAGTGAATCTCGAGACGATCATGAGGAGAAAAGTTTTTGCGTGCAATGTGTGGTTTTACTTATAACCAATGAGACTATTTATGTTCATTAAATACCACCAGACCACATTGCAACCGTCAATAGACGAACGTACTTGCCTAACCACAAGGAATGAAATACAAAATGAAAAAATTTAAATGTTCTTTTGCAGATGCATAAATATTTTTATTTCAACTGATTTGCTTGGGATTCACCTTTTTTATGTTGCTAATGAAACAAGCTTAAAGAAGAAAACTGTTAATTCGTAATTAGAGATTTGATGGAGAATTAAAGCTCAAGAGAGTATTAATTTTCATCATAGAAGATAAAGTTTACGGATGACTTCTTACAATCGCCGTGTAACCGCCATAACTTTCAAGTTATGATCTGCTTTAAGAGATGCATAAACTCGTTTTCTTCGTTCTTCTCTCTTACCTTCATCTTCATCTTACTTTAATCTTTATTCTTTCATTCTTGTTCGTCTAGATGAGTCGAAAAACTATAATTTGTAATGTCAGAGAATCAAAAATATTTTTAAGATTTCCAACATTATTTATTCAAACTTTTGTGGCCTGTTACATATTGATTATGCTCTAAAAACTTTTATTAATCTAACTTAAATTTTTTTTATTAACTTCGAATTAAAGTAAATAAATTTTAGACATGCAATCTTGAATTGATATAGCTAATCGTTTCGATTAAATTAATACACAAAAACTAAAACGGTAAATCAAGTTGTGTATTTATATCCATATTTCTTGACGTGTTATATATTTGTTGAATAGTAATGACGACAGGTCTTACTTCTTCATGGTCATGATTGAGGAAATGAGGGATACCATCAATAATCATTAAGTCACTATGCAATTATATCTCCATTCGTTAAGGTGTACGAAAAATCGGTTCATTATTATTTCAAATTAGAAGGAAAATGTATAATGCACAATGCTAATACCTGACACATAAATAACTCTTGTGAAGATACTTGTGATGTATGTTACCAATCTCAACTGTTTATGGGAGGGAGGTTTTTTTAATTTAATTGCGTAGGTGAAAATTTTTCGTTCAAGACATGAAGACAAAACGAATAAAGTCAAGGCCGTGGGAGGATATTTTTCAAACATATATGATTCATATACTAATAATAAGTTGGCTGAATAATTTTTTACGAATGAATCATGGAATTTATAATATTTTCTGTAAACTGAGTTTTTGCTCATTGGTTTGACGTGACAAACGAATAGACGATTGTATCTCATTTAAATCTGGAATGCATGTATTTATCGCTCGGATTAATCCGGCTGATTCTCTTGTTCTTTCTTTCATTCTGAGATGAGTTCTCCTTATTGCCTGCGGGATTTTTTGTAAGGACGCAAACCTGGGAAACGGTAAGCATCGTTAATAAAGAATACCATAGCACGCATGCCTTCGGCGCGCTCGAGCATCTCGTTATTCGATATTAATAACAAGCAGGACTGGCTGGAGAGTGGTCGAGCGAGAGATAGACTTTTAGAAAAGGAAAAGAGATAGAGATAAAGTCAACCGGCTGATTTGAATCATTATAATGGTTCTGGCTGCTACCGGTCAGACAAATTCCTTTACTTAAAGAATGAAGCTTGTGCTAGACGCAGAAATTCTCAAGATCCTTCTTCATATGACGCCAGCATGGCATTTTTAAGAAAAAAAAACTCCTTTGGTAAATTCTCATCGGCGTCTTCGTGGTCACTTCAGGCTGTGGATGATCACAAGATATTTCACATGACTGTGTTCCTCTCTTACAATGATCCCCTTGACTTGGTGTTGATCCACACACGTACCTAGAAGGTGCACGGGTCACATTCCACCAGGCATTATTTCCTCGCTCACTTGGAGTCTCAACAAAAGAGCCAACCCTGAAGAAAAGACTTGTTCTTCACTCAGACTCAACCTTTTACTCTTTGCAAGATTCTTTATACCTAAAGCCTCGTTAATAGTATTCATAAATATCTCCTCTTCTCTCCTCTCTTCTATCTTGATTACTGGAATAATCGATAACCGATTGAGTGAGAAATATACAACCAACGATTGAGTGTAATTTTCGTACAGAACATTGTAAGATCTTTCAAGATCTCCCGCCATGATTCTTTTTTTTCCATGCTGCATGATGAGCTCGTGGGCCTTGGATACATAAGAGCATACACCCACACTGTACGGCGACGGGGGGTCGCGTGATTTGTGACTGCCCAGAGAAGTCGCGCAGCGGCTGATATATTTTACGGTCAGTCGTCCTTCTCCGCCTCCAACCGATGTATCACCACCACAAACTCAGCTTCAGTTGGTTCCTTACCTTCATGTGTGTTTCAGCGATCATATTATTCCTATACATTGAGACGAGGGGAATAGTCAGCAGCCACATTGTGCTACATACATGGCCGACTGTCGACTTAACACGCAGGATACATCGTATTTACATGAGAAAGGAGTCATGGCCTTCTTCGTTCATCTTATTCGACCCCTTGCTCTTCAGTAACTGAGCATCCCCTCGAAGAGATTTCTTTAGTGTAAACACGGCTCATCATTATCGCCGAAAGAGAGTCTATATATCTCAGAGAGAGTCTCAAGCTCTTTACGCTTGTCCCTGGTCAATTTCGACACGCTCTTCTCAACGATACTCGAATCGAATCTTCTGAAGACTGTTCAAGAAGCAACCGCTCCCTCCAATTTGATTCACCTCTTTGAACGCACGTTTTAACGCGCCGATAATACCAATCTTGATAGAGCGAATCGGTGAAGCTTTGCGTGCAGAACTACCGACGTGAGATTGCGAAAGGTTATTCAGCCAAGCACCAGAAAAAAGGGAGAAATCAAGGTATTATCGGTTATCCAGAGAGCAGTATAAGAGTGGGGAAAACAGTGTTGGAAAGACAGGTTAGTCGCTGCAGGGATCTCTCTTGGTTGATGCAAGAAAAATAAATGGAAAAAAGTATGAAAAAAATGTGCGTGTATATGCACTTGCATTTTGCCTTGGTGCTTTTTTAATGCTTTTATACCCACCGCGAGGAGCTATCGGGGATCTTGCGTCGTAAGTCTAGAACTTTATGTCCGCGCGGCTAACCTTCTCCTCCACCATCAGCCTAACTTACGATAGCCCCAACTCACATGCTTCTACTTCTCTCACTCTTTCATGTTCACTTGATTTTCATTTCTCGCTTTTTCTCTCTACCTTCTGACTCAAAGTCTTACCTCTGCGCTTGCTTGAGACGTCTACGTCGCAGATACAACACCAAGCTCTTATCTTACTTGATTTTTCTTCTCAGTGAAATTTTCTTTACAGTATAAATTCATATTCCGCAGTTGGGCATCTTATTCGCCATCTCAGAAGAATACAATTTCATCGACGAGCTCTTTTTTCTCCCTCTCTTTTTCTGCTTCTTGTTGTTATTGCAGCAAAATCATTGACAAAAAAATTTACAATACTTATACTCTTTCTTTAAAGCCATAACGATCGTGGTGTATCTGGATAACAAGCTTGTTGTGATGCAGCATCAAGACTTTAACGTTCAGTGATTTGCTTAACATGATTTAGGATCGCGACTACTTTGTGTATAAGCCTCATAATTTCTAGTCATTAAATCGTGGAATGCAGATGTAATCCTTCGTGGATACTTCTATATCTATAAATATTTTTAAGTACACGCATGAACGATTACACAGGGCTAGGTCAAGACTCTTAGGCATAGTAATAATTTAGAAGCTCCATTCATTGTAGACTCGAATGTCTCTTGGGAAGAAAGCGAAGCTGGAAATATCGATAACGTTTTGGTTACAAGCGAAAGCAGGCGAGAGTATCTCGAGCCAGTTCACATAATGTATATGTAATTGATCTATTGTGCAATGCATTAAGCTCCTACGTAAGGTATATTTAAAGCTAACATTAAGGGAGCAGAGGAAATGGATTCTCTTATTAGTTACTTACATTGGATTAATTTAATGGAAGCTCAATCAAATTTTCAATTTATTTATTTATTCTTTTTCCTTATTTCATTATAAAAATATTTTTTAATTCATCAAACTAATTCGTTTATTTAAAAAACAACTTAAACAAAAACACTTTTTACTTTTATTGGAAACTTTTACTTTCTGATTTTAAATGTATTAAATTTGATAGTAAAAAAAAAACGATCGGTGCCCGGAAGTGCCACTGTGGCATAATCACGAGTCATTTGTCGTCACGTCATTTTGCATGACCGTCATCTTCACCTCAAAGCTTTCCGCATAAACTTACCCCTCTTCAGTCACTCATCCACTTATATCACGCGGTTTACCACAACAGAGCCATTGACATATTTTGACTTCACTCATTGGAAGACTTTCATATTTTTATTTTTTATTGTGAAGATACTTTGTGCCTTTCTCTTTGTGGTTTTGCAACATATTAGTAATGAGGGTTACTCGTCATCAAGTAATTATCTACGATTTCGTATATTATGCATGTGTATATGTGTGTGCAAATCGGGCCTGATTGCCTGCAATGTGCCAGATGGGTGTAATCGTCGCCGGAAGAGAGAATTACATTGAAGTCACTTCCAACTGTGGGCGAAAGGTTGATGAAGTCTTGTTGCTCTAATTTTAATTCATTAGTTGAAGTAGTATGGGTTAACAACAGGTTCTTTATAAATTGAAAAGCTTTGAGTAGAGCAAATAAAAAGGTTGTCAGCTCTGATGATAAATATTGGGAATAAAATACTTACTTTTGTAGTGGAATATGTTTTCAATTTAAATTTTAATATCAATTTTCAATTATGTTTTATTATTGGACCAATTTTACTAGTAATTTATTCATTTATTATTGAAATAATTGCACTTAGTAAATAATATTTATTCTACTTGTCAAATAATTGAGATTTATTTTCTAATGATTTTTAATATTTATTAAGATATTCTGCTCCAGACATGACATGATGACAAATTGTAATGAAAATTGAAATTCTTCATCTTCAAAATCCTATCAGTGCTACAACATAAGAGAAATTCATTAGCACTGAATGTTATGGGTTTTTTTTTTGATTTCTATAAAATAAAAACAGGGAATTGCGTCTTCGTTATAGCTGATAATACACCCGGAAACGAATTCTTGCAGACCGCACCCTGTGGTGTGACTAATTGACTTCGTGCACAGTACGAGATTGCCTAATTATTTGCTTGAAGCGATTTCAATCTTGGACAACGCAGTGAAATAACATCGAGATGGGCCTTGACCGATGACCTCGACGAAAGGATCTCCAGCGTCAGATGAATGCTTGTTCTATCAATCATACCAGGATATACAACATTAACTAGAGAGAAACATATATCTTTGGTAACGCGTTAGAGATATAAGGGTCGCGTGCGTGCTGCACCTTCAAGAAAACTATTATCCTCCTGATTATGATTGCATGACTGTGAAATTGCAGCCGGGCGTTGAACGTGAGCGAATTGCTTCCGAGTGTGCATGTAGGTACAAACGTTTGCATGACTTGGTGAGTTTTCGAAAAATTGTACCTAGCTTTCGGTGATTGGTTACCTTTGGTAAGCGATAAAGAAGAGAGAAAGGGGAGGAAGTGGAGGAGGAACCACGTGGTGTCTTCCCACGTCATTCTGACTGACAGTCGGCAAGCTTACTTGACAGCCCTAAAGACGGAAGGATGAGTGGATCTACAGACCGGTGGCTTGTGTTTTATTCAAGCTTGACGAACAATTACAAAACTCCTTCTTTCTCCAACTTGATTTAGACTCACGCATCGTACTATGAAACTGTGCAGGATGCACCTAGCAGGATAAGTCATCGAGGATAATTGCAACACCAACGATGCGAGACCACCGACGGCTTCCTCTCTCTTGCTCTGTCATCATTATCTTGATTGCAGATTTAGCCAGGGATTCATTCCAACAATTCTTGTATAAAATTACATTCTATTCTTATTGGTGGTCAATTTGAGGATGTAATTAACGAAAGTATATTTAAACACGTTTCAACAATTAATTCATTGATTATCTTTTAAATAGAAAGCTTGAGAACAAAAACAACTATTGATTTACATTCTTCATCTAATTATTCGAATTATTTCCTTTAGTAACTAAATATCTGAAATTGTAAATCGTTTTACATAAATTGCATTTATTTCAAATTGCTGTACTTGATCAATAGTGTATTCATTCCCGCTTATGACATGTTGAGTAAATAACATTTAAAAATTTGGAATTTTTTTTTTATCTTTTAAAAAAAAAACTTGCATGAAAAAGAAGTTAAGAATAATAATTATGAATTTGAGAGTTCATTATAGAACCATAATTGAATGCTTAAAAACATAAATAGCAAAAGAAAGATTCTACGAATTGAAGATAGAATAATGAAAAAGAGAATACTAGAGGGAGTTTTATTATTCTATTCATTGTGGTATATGTCAGAGATGTCAGAAAACTCATTCGGACGACATTAGCATTTTCTATTCACCGTCCATATTTCCTGATAATAAAGAAGCGAATGGGTAGATGACTGTAAGTACATGAACGTTGAAAATCCTTCTCTACTTTCGTCTCACCAGATCTCTCCGTCCTTCTACCATCCCCCTGCACCTACATCGCATTCTTCTATTTCATTGTCGAGAAAACCAATTTCCTGGTACCTAAATTACGCGCGCCGGCGAAAAAGCTCTCTCCCGACTCCTCTCTTTTTCTCTCTCTCTCTCTCTTGTACACCCACCACCCCCGTTGTAATATCGCAAGTTTCCTACCTAACATCTAGCTACCACCATAGAGAGTAAAATTAAGGGAAGGGAAAGGTGTGAGCGCGAGCTGCAAAAACGTTAATTTAAAAAAGTCACAGTTTAATTTAAAATTACGTAAGTAGGGGGTTCTTTGCTTCCCCTTCTATCTTTTTACTCGCCCAGTATTCTTGTGCCTCACTTTCTCTAGTTTTTTTTCCGACACAATTGCGGTAATAATAGCCCCAAGAAAGTACCACATTTTGCTTTCTCACTTCCTATTTTTTCTCTAATCATTTTAAACAATTATCTTTTCAAAAATGATTAATTGCAAGAATCAATTTTCCTTCATAAGAAAGTTTCGGATGAGTTTTTATTTTTTAAGAATTAAAATGATTTCAATCTCGGAATAAAAATATTGGGCGTTTATAAAAATTATAATAAAAAAAAAACCTTAATTCGCAGAATAAACATCGTTACTCATGATCTTGATTGTCGATAAAATGAACGAGGCTACGCATAATGTAAGCCGCCAAGTCGTTCATCTTTCGACTCATATCGTATTTTCTCATCGATGTCATTCAAAGTCGTGTTATTGAACCGATTATTTCCTAATGAATGACTAAGGATGTTGAATTTTATACATTTTTCTTAACTATGCATTTAATTCGAATCAAGATACGTTAAATTTTTCGGCATTATAGTTAAAAACTATTTGTAGATAAATAAATATTCATAGAAATTTGATTAGTTTTAGACGAATTATTCATTTTAGTCAATGTAAATGAACATGTGAGAAATCCGAAATAATGACATGGTACATGTTCGAAAGAATTCTTAACCGGATTAAAGTACAACTATGAATTATTAATTAATTTGTTTTATACACTGTTGGAAAGTGATAGCTAAAGCAAACATGTTCTTTATCCTGAGCTTGAGATCTCATCTCACTGGTGGCCGGCCTCCAGGGTTACTTGCTTGGCAAACCAGTTTTCATATTTCTCGCGGGGTGCGATAAATTTGCAACAAAACACGGGAAAGGCACACGACATAAGTCTGAGGTTTCGTACACACCACCGGAGGCGTTTGAATTCCAGCAAATATCTGACTATTTTTACACTAACGAATCTTGAATATCACTTACGGCAATAAATAATGCATATAAACTTATTAAAAATATTTCTTCCGAGTGAATAATGAATTAATTGAATTCTTTTCTGTTTGTTTCAGGTGAGTAAAACAACTATCAACTTCTGAAATAAAGAAAAATATATTTGGAGAATTCGGTAAGCCCTATGATTTCAATCACTTCCACGTCGTAATTCCATAGCAGTACGTTAGATAGCTAACAAAGAGACGAAACAAAAAATAAAGACTTGATGGTCTGCAAAGAAGGATTTATGCGAGGAAAAAACAATCCCACTCGTCTGTCGACTTAAAGAAACAAGACAGACTGACCGGAAGTGGTCGTTTCCAACTGACCGTTGACTACTCAAATCGTGGCTTTCTATTACGTCGATCGATCGACTGTTTTCGTCTTACGTGGAGGTTATGCTTTACTTATTTTACCAATTTCTTGCTAATTTAGTCCAGTCTGAAAAAAAATGCTACGTCATAGTTTACTCGTCATTGCACTAATAGGTGCCTGTGAGAAATGAAAGTTGGGGTGTATTCTGTTGTTAGTAATACTTTGTTACATTCTTTTTCAAGACAAGAATAAACATACAAAAACTTAATAAGGGTTCATAACAAAAGGTCTGAGTCAGGTTGTTTGAATCGACACACCTTTCATTATAGTAAAGAAAAATTTTCTGTTGTATAAATAGATGATCTACATTTTTTCGTTTAATATCGAATTTTTCTCTCGTTAGTCATTGTTACAACATGTGAGTAAAACCAAAAATGCACACGTTTGTTTAAATGAAAAATTTCAATTCCCCGCATTCTATTAAATACGTAGATAACAAATAAATAGAAATTATTATTTATTACATTTTATACAGATCAGGTAACAAAAATTTCAAAAACAAAAATAAACTAAATTTTCATTGTATTATAAAAAGTTTATGCTGAAATAACTATTTAAAATCACATAAGTAATAAATCAAAGCTTAGTGAATTTTTATAACCCTTCAAATGTTTTCAAAGATATGAAACACAAGAAATAATGTAAAAAAGGATGAATTGAATCCTTTAAACATCTGCAAGCCAGACATGTTATTTTCAATGGTATAGGTAGAATAGATTTTAATTCATTTGAATATTTTTTTTGAGAAAATTCTAAACATTTCAGATCAATATCGTATTTTTTAAATATTATAATTTTTTTTTAACAACATAATTTCGAGAATAAGAACGATTTCTAAAAAATTTAATATCAAGAAACACTTGTTAGTTTTCTAAAAATCGAATCACGTTATTTATTTTCAAAACATAAATTTCATATTTTAAAAAGAAGTCCTCTTCATCAAGCTATTCAGCATCACACTACATAAAAAATATGATAAATAAAATATTTTCAGAGAGACTATAAAAGATAAAAAAAATCCGAGTGAAATTCGGCCAATTTTATAGGTTTCTGCACTTGATAACCGCAAAGAACAGCAAAACAATGACTGATTCAAAATATAAGCGATGACATGTCGCGGAAACGATCGCCAGCACGTGCGGAAATGGCGCTTCGACAGTGCTGCGACGATGCGTGGAAACAATATTCCATGGTCAACCACGGCTGGTGAGGGCCAATATATCGCAAAATCGTACAATGATCGTTTAATCGGCCGTGCATCAAACAATTGGTGAACACTATATTCTGTATCTCGCTCAATCTATTTTACTTTCTCATTCCCTCTCACTATACACTGGAAACAACTCACTGGTCAGTTGAAATGCACTGAAGCTCGTCCGCTCGTCTTCCGCAGAGACAAATAGCACGATACGCTCCTCTGAACATTTGATTGCCCGTGCTATTATGACTGACGTTTTCGCCGTGTTCATTGCCCGATGCTGTAACGACGAATGAACATTTTCGCTAGCCAATATCACGACCATTGATTGTAAGAGAAACTTGACCGGATTGTCGTTTCTTCCGGTGACTATCAGATAATAATTAATGAACATCGATATGTCTATCAGTCATTAGTTATCTGACAATCTCTTGTTCTATGACGAATTAATTATCTAGAGAGTATCTAAACTTTCTGATAAATTTATTCACCAGTTTCTCATAACGTTCACACTTGCACTAAGAAAAAAAGCCTGATTAATTTTTATTATCTATATTTCTCTTAAATTCATTCAAATTTTCAGATCATCCTTCAGTAAAAATTGATGAATTATTAATTTTATTCAAAAATTCATGTTTATAAGATATTGAAGCAAGTTTTAAGAGTTAAAATTGATTTGAACACTGTAACTGTCAGTGTTCACGGTCCAATGTACTATTCTATCTTGACAATGTTATTAAATATTTTTGAATTTTATCACTCATATTATCATATTCTAAAAGCTCAACTCATCTATTATTTTATCAAACTAATAGATATATAGTGGTTTATTAATGATTATGTTCATTAATAATTTGTAATTGTACACTGATAGAAGTATTTCTTTGTATCTAACATAATTTATTAGCAGCTAATAAATATGTTATTTGAAAGAAAAATCGAATGAACATTTGTTAACAGTTAAGAAATTATTTATTAGAGTAGATTTATTTGGCTCAATGAATGATTTCTTAGCTGCTAACAAATATTTATTTCTCATCTAAATACTATGATTGGGCTCGATGGTAAGGTAGAATGACGGTAAAGCATAATCAAATGTTAGGTTATGTTATGAAATAACTTTTATTTATTGAAAATTCTTAAATAAAAAATAACGGTTTCGTAATGATTAAAATTAATTTTTTCTTTTAAACAATAGCTCGACAAGCAATTACATGATAACCATTTAATTTCGTGTAAATTTTTAATGGTTTTATAAATATAATAATATTAGACAGCTGAGCAAAGAAGATTTATTAGCTACAAATAAATCTTTATTTGTATCAAATAAATGCTGAAAAATAATTTTAATGAATTCATTTAGTCCCAGCAAATAAATTCTTCCATCAGTGTAAACGGCTGATAAAAATTAATTTCACAAAAAATCAATTTGTAAGCTATTTTTCTTTTTATTTTTCTAAATTGTTTATGCAAAGAACGATAAACAATGCGGCTAGTCCGCAAGACTCTTTACCTTTTAATTTGAGTTATTCAATTGAGTTGGAATTTTTTTTTAAATATATCGTAATTGATTCAAAAATTTTTATGAGATGGATGCACAAGCAGACGTTTACAATTTTATTGATCATAATAGATAACGAAATAAGATAATAATTAATCAAATGTTTAATTTTGAATAATATCAAAAGGTACAAAAGTCTTTTTTGCATCAAAATGTTGCATCAGGAAATTTAGATCATAAAGATAAGCCAGATCGTTATACCTTTAAAGATAGATCTAGCGAGGAATTGACCGAACAAGCATCGACAAAGTAACCTTAACGACTCAGGATTATCATCATGGTATACGAATATGCTTTATGGTTTCGGTTGTACGAGCTGAATACATGGATTGCCGATGATTCAAAGATATTTATGGGGTGCGGACGAGAACCGGCACAAGAGCAGAATTACAGCGAGCTCGATGCATCTCGATTTTTCTTGTGTTGTATAACGTCGCCGAGAAGAAAGTTAAGAGTCAAGAGAAGATGGTATAAAAGCTGAGGACCGATTCGGAGGATCTTTTGCACGCGCACGGACATCACTAAATCATCCTTACACCATAACTTAGCGATTTTTTAGTTCCATCTCGTGGAAATCGTCCGATAAATCATGGTCGACGTAAATATAAACAAATTCCGGATGTGAAGCGGAGATATGATGACGGGATAGTATGATAAAAAGAGGTGACGAGAAATGGCAAGAGAGGTTGAATCCAAGATTTCTTTTATCGACATTTTGATACAAAATGGTTCTTCGCGACAGGGAGTCGCCGCGTAATCTCTCTCGATTCAAATTAACACACGCAGTGCTCAACGGGCGGTCCATGGCACGTTATACGAAAGAGATAATATCGCTGTACATCTCTCAACCTTCTCTGTCTTCCTTTAAAAGCCCACCGGTGAGACTTCTCTCTGCTGTCATCGTTTTATTCTATTCTTCCTACTTCATATCAAATCTCTTCTCTCCACCAAACGAGCTCTTCTCTTCTCATTTTCTCGAACTTGTTTAATTAACTACGACAGATATCTTCTTAGGCTTTGATGAAATTCACATTCAAATAATTTTTAATTTTTTCATTATTTCAGTAGAGTTATCGATTCATTCATTAGTTTATGATTGCGCTGTCTGAAATTTTATAGCCTGCAGAATTTATTTCGTAAATTTAATTTCGTTCGTTGAAAAAAAGAAAATTGATAAGAATAAGAATGTATTCCCTAAGGGTTACAACTCGGAACCTCTTGGTAATTATTTATTTAATTATCAAGATAAGTCAGTAGTTATTTATATATCACTAAGACCATTTCTACAAAAGCTCTGTCTTATGTTTTGCTTTAACAATGGCAACAATAGCATACCAGAAAAGTCGCGTGCTCTTCAAATAGAACCGCGAGACAATGTTTCTATAAATCTTGACATTCTGTCGTACCTTCTCTTGCTCTACTCTACCACATTTCTTTCTCTATACACAAGTATCAACTTTGCTAGAAGACAGATGATAAAAATGGTGGCAATTTTATTTACTTTTTTTTTACAAAAGTTCTATAATATATTGAAGAACAAAATCAAAGAAAGTTGTGAGTCCAAAAAATATGAGTTCTTCATAATAAGAATATGTCTGCAGCATATAAACTTGTCAATATTATAAGTTCACTGGTCTAGAACATAATAATACTGTCGTCAAGAAAATAAAAAATTTAACTAACAAAAAAGGGACGAAAAAGCTTTTCTATACTTAAAGAAAAAAAATACGAAAATAAAAGGGAAGAAAAGCAAGGAAAGTATAAGGGAGTATAAGAGAACTCGTGATGCACGCGGGTGCCTCTGTCGGGGTTATATGGAAATGTTGGTCAAATATATCATTCCGGCTTGACAGTGCAATTCTCTTATCTGCCTTGCGCTGCCTGCCGCTACCCCCAAACCATCACAAGCTTCGGGGAACGAAGTTTGGGAACGGGGATCGGGGACTGAAGCGCCCGATAGAGGATCTGCAAACACGCTGCCTCCAACCCTCTTCTCCTGTCTCTATCTTTCTCTCTTCATTCTCATTCTCTCGACAATACCTCTTTCTCTCTGGCCCTCTTTTTTAGTCCAACACGATGACGAACTACCGGGCAAAATAGAGCAGAATGCTGCAAGCTTCGAAAATATGCGTAGAAAGCTTCAGAGCTTTGACTTTGCACCTGTGAACTTTTTTTTGTTACTAATTATTGTAGTTTTTTTTGTTGCATCTCGCTTTATACACCCTTTTATGGACTTATTTTTATTCTGTTTTTCTGAACATCGCTGTGATTTCAACTATTTCTTGAGTATGTAAAATTTTCATTATAATTTATAGATAATACATAAATTACTTCATAAATTAAATATTTTTCACAATAAAAAATATTTACTCTTTTGCTGATTTTTTATCAGTTTTATGTTTATCACACATAAAAAGACATCTCATTAATATTTTATTTAATAAAGTAATGATGTGTATCTAATAATAATTGTTATCGATTTCCATCATGCTTTATTCCAAGTGGAAAGTCCTCGCCACGTGCAGACACGCGTTTGCACATGCATGAGAATTCTTCAGGGGTGTTGGAGTGTACATAAGAGAAATCGCACGTATATTTGGAATTTTCCAAGTTGTTATTTGTATTTTTTTAGCTGTTATCTCACATTTATTGGAGCTAATCTACCCTGTGTGCTTTATGCCATTCTATTCTATACCCATAGTACGTATTTGTATCGAGGGAACGAGGATCGACTGGCGGATAAACCGTGTCGACAGACACGCGGGCGCGTCCATCAATCAGAGTTGAACACAAGCGAGACGGTTTCTGCAATAAAATTACGATCGGCCGTTGGCGCACCCAAAAGGTTTGTCGTCACTGAGTTTTATCCTCCGATCATTTATTTATCTCTTTCTCTTCGATGAATATATACACCATCCAATCATTTTCCCCCAGTTATTTTCTATTCGAAATTGGCGGGGAAAATAAATTGAGGGAGTAGAAAGTATTTTTCCTGCATTGAAAAACGATCACTTTTTCTTATCAATTGTCTCGTATCTTTTTACTTGAACGTCCAATAGTTTTATAATTGCTTTTTTTCCTCCGTTTTGGACATTTCAGTGCTTCATTACTTGTGTTTCTTTTTTGCTGTCTTTGTCAACGCAAAGTCAAAAGTTGTGAGGAAAAAAATCCGAAAAGTATTTTCTCATCTTCAGAATGAATTTGTATTTAAAATAAATAAATAAGTTATTTTTTATATTTTTAAATACATCAAGAGACTTTCAAGAGCCATCTTAAATCCCATAGAATCAAATCAAAACCATTTTGAAACTTTTTTCGCAAGTTTTAAGTTATTCATTCTTTGTATTCTTATAGAATCTTCTTTTCACTTTGTTTGTATTGTTTCATTAAAGTATTTTATTGCTACCAGATCATGTCCTGCATTTTAAGTCTACAAAGAGCGTTTTTGATTCTATCAGTCTTATTAAAAAAACCATCTTTATAAGCTCCACTGGCAATAAAAAAAACCATCTTATGGCCCTAAAGACATTTGGTGAAATACTCCGAGTCTGTAGATTGTAAAGTACGTTTACAAATGTCTTGCCTCAAGCTAAGAACAAAATCCTTCCTTCATTATGTTCATTTTTCTTCTCTACTTCTATCTCGTATTCCGACTATTTCGATCTCCAACCAAATCGATTGTAATTAGAGAGATGTGCTACAAATAGTGATTCTCTAATCTATGAAATCCATGGCACGAAAAAAAGCACGATTGATGTATAGAAAGAAAATGCAGTATCTAAAGTAATAAGAGACTTGGGATTATTTTTCTGTAATATTTTACCAGCTAAATCCAACCCGGATTCCGGGAACCATCGTATCGATTCCTAGCACAGGGGGTGCAGAAAAGAATGGAGAGAAAGGGGAATGAGGACGAGGACCTTCGGGTCAGCCACAGCGCTTTTCCTGCGATGCAATCTATGAAAAGAGCCGCGTCATTACGTCTTGCGGGAGGTTCACGGATCATTGCTCTCCATTCTTACACCCTTTTTCGCTTTCTCTATATTTCTAGAATCGCCATCAGAGTCTGTTCGTTTTTTCCATTCTCTACCACATGTATTTTACTTTCAATCGACTGTAGTAAGCAATGACACGTGACTGAAAGCCTATGCTACTCGATTACGTTCAGGTTTCAACAACTCCAGACTAAAAGACTCTTTCAACTCAACCAAGTGTAAGATTTGTTCAAGTCAAGAAGCTCAGATGACACTGACATTGTTTGTAAAAGACTTGATGGTGTCTACTGCTTGAAAGATCATAAAAGTTGGCCCGTACGAGACCTCAATATACGTATAAAGCCGGTTTGCTAAGGAGACGCTTCGGTTAACTCGATCGTTTCACGCTTTTGCTCCCAGTATCTCGGATGGCTTCACCTACCCACCCTATGGGTACTCATGAAAAAATGAAAGGATAAAGAAAAGATACCTCGTTCTTACCATCGAGGATACTTGTTTTGAAAATAATTATCAAAAGAAGTCATTGTATCAACTCTATCACTGCCGATGGAACGATCTCAGCCTGGCCACGCGCAAAAGCTTTTATTTTCGATAATGAAGCCGAAGAATATCCTTTTTCCAGTTTCTGGGTGGTAAAATAGCTGCACTAACGAGCTCTACTTGGGTGGTATGATCCTAGAAAATGTATATACTGTGTTAACTTGAGGATAATATTACGGAAAATTTTTATTATTTTAACATCTCTGTTCACTTTAATTTATTGCTTCAATTCTTGATTCACATTAGTCTAATACAGATAAGAAAAGTTCAAGATAGCATTGTTGTGTTTTTGTTTTATTTACATCATTTTAAAAAAATTCATTACTGCCTACTTAATCAAGATTAACTATTGAATCATGTATCGTTGTTTATTTTTTAAAGGTGAGATTGGTTTTCAATCCACTTTTTTCTAAAGTGTTTAAATTTACATGATATCAATCATGCACTTCCTTTTTTATTTTATTCATCAAATCTTGTTCTAAACTCACATGAAATAAATCTGACATAATTGAATTGCATCAAAAAAAACATCACCAGCAAAAATACTTGACAGTTTTCATCAAAAATTTTTTTCGATAATCAAGTAAAAGAAATCTTGAATGTTGATATCAACTGTAGAAGGGGGTGAGAATGAGTTTATTATAAGCCTAGGTTCCCAATTAAGTTGCAGCAGCTGTGAAAATTAATGGAGCACAGCTTTTAAGATGTAATTGGGCACATTAATAACTCAAGGGAGGTGAAAATGGTGGGCTAGAAGAGAGTATGGACGTCGTGAGGAAGTAGAAAGAGATAATAAAGGAAGGAAGGAGTTTACTAAGCGTAAAAGGGTGGTCGCATCTACACCACATTGCCTAAAGAAACTGCTAGGAAGATAGAACCAGCGTGGGTTTTGCCAGAGAATCCCCGATGCCAGCACCTTCATGAAATGGTGATACCGACGATGTAATAATACCGAATGACGCGGCATTCTGGTCCTGGAAGGGTGTAAAAGAGTGAGAGAGGAAACAAGTAGGGAGAACGCCCCTCAGACGCTCGTAAACATTTCGTAAATTTGCTCCACAGGTGTGCCATCGCGATTACTAAGCCGTCCACGCTTGGGTGAACTTGTCTATTTACTTACGACGTTGCACTCATTCCAAAAGTACTGTGTTGAATATTATGCACTTGCATTCAAAGATTTTGAATATTTTAGGAGAACAAAAATAATTTTGTATTAATTAGAAACGTTTGGATAATCATTTTAAATTAAATAATGTGTGGATCACTAAACATTTTGAAATCTTTTTATTTTGTTGATTATTTTTACTTTAAAACGTTTGTGACCCGAGTAAAAATAAATAGGCCCAAAACGAGCCCAAAACCACGCCCAAAATGAAAAATAAGCCCAATACAGGCCCAATTGAAGTCCAATCTTGACTTAGAGAAATTTTCAGCGCCCCAAAACAAGCCCAATACAGGCCTAAATTTTTAAGGAGCCCAATTGAAGCCCAAAAACATTTTCCAGGCCTAAAGCACGCCCAATTCAAGCCCAAAAATATTTTGCAGGCCTAAAGCACGCCCCAATTCAAGCCCAAAAATATTTTGCAGGCCTAAAACGCGCCCAATTCAAGCCCAAAAATATTTTCGAGGCCTAAAACGCGCCCAATTCAAGCCCAAAAATATTTACGAGGCCTAAAACGCGCCCAATTCAAGCCCAAAAATTTATTCTAGGCCTAAAACGCGCCCAATTCAAGCCCAAAAATATTTTCTAGGCCTAAAACGCGCCCAATTCAAGCCCAAAAATATTTTACAGGCCTAAAACGCGCCCAATTCAAGCCCAAAAATTTATTCCAGGCCTAAAACGCGCCCAATTCAAGCCCAAAAATTTATTCCAGGCCTAAAACACGCCTAATTCAAGCCCAAAAATATTTTCGAAATTTAGATTTTATTGAAGAATATAAATGCACGCGAATATTTTATAAATTATTAAAAGATTTTCATTTTTGCAATTAAATAATCAGCATTGGTGCGTCTACACGTTTGTTATAAAAATTATTGGGTAAGAATCTACTGTTATACATATATAAATACTTACATTTTAAATACAAATCCTTTTTATTAAATTAACCTTTATACAACAATAATCGATTGTACATTTTTTTCAAAAGTGTTTGTTGGTAATATGATAAGAAGTAAATGAACAAGAATCAAAATCTTGTAATTTCATAATTCTTTATTGGATATTAATTTTTTCTTAAGCATTATACTTTTATTCACAATATTCATTAATATTATTCGGTTCTCCGATATAAATATTACTGTTAATGTTTATAACAAAACAAACGGTTACAATTGAATTGATATTAACAAATATATCTGAAGAATTTACCGCTACAATTTATATAAATACGGTATTGTCTTATTTGTAACATTGTAGCTTGAATCATGTCCATTTATATTTGGTTGCATCACATGAAGTGAAGTTTTGAAATGAAACGACGTGTCTACAACTGCTTCATTAAAACATGCATAAAATTTAGCTTGAGCACAGTTTAATTCACATTTACTTACTCTACAATGACATACCTTTACAAAATACTTAATAAAACCTACTTTTGAATGTGCATTGCTATGAATCTTAACACAGTAAGAAATAAATGATGTTTTCCTATTATATAATTTGGAGTAAACATATTGATTATTAATTTTCAAACGGTAAAATTTAAATATCTTACAAGTAGAGTTTATATTTTGATGAACGTTTGTAAGTATCGATCGAAGGTTTCGGCTTTCTGCAGTTTCTTCTAATAACCACATTCTCCCAAGTACGTAAGTATTGTTGCCGATTCGCCGTTCTATACACGTGCGTTTACCTACTGTTCTCAGTTTATTACACAATTTTGCTACATGACTTTCTCTTGGTAACTTCTTTAATTTTGTTTCAACTGATAAGTAATTAATAATTTTTGTACATATTTGTAGTCCAATATATCGCGTTCCATGAACGAAATTTTTGATCTTACCTAATAAATCTTCGAAAGGAAAACAAGACGTTACCCATAGTGGGCCTAGATCTTGAACGACGTCGGGTAAATGTTGGAGGGTGTGAAGGTTGAAAGTTGCAAATTGTGAATCATATAGAGATTGAAATTTTGCAACAATGATGTTAAAAGTTGCCTGCTCATGTTGAGAGATTCATTACTTATTGATTTTTGATTTAATATATATATACCATAGACGAATTCACAATAATGATTGTAATAATTTTCTTCCATTAAATCTTCAAAGAGCGGTAATGAATAGAAGAAAAAAAAAGATCGCCATTCACTAGCTTTAAAATAACTGGAATGTTTTACCCACGATCTAGGCTTTCGTTTAATGAAATTTGGAGGTTTTATCTGCTTCAGACGTTCATCTATGATATTTTGCACATGGTATAAACTCCAAGGTTTGTAGCGATAAGAAACATCTAACAATAATTTTGTCAGATACTTCACTACACCTAGAAAAACACAGTGCATGACATCTATTGCTGTGCCTCGAATAAAATTTGGCATTATTTTACTCAAAATGGATGGACCATTACACCAACGACAGGTTTTTTTTTGTACTTGCCATCATTGAAAAAGTTTCATAAGATACAAGATCTCGATTAAGAAATTCCCCTTCAAATGGATAGATGTGAGTATTTCCAAATACACCTTCCTCTCTAATTGTATATCCTTTGGAAAAGCATCTTGTACAGCCATAATCTCCATTGAATCGAATGTGATTCAAAAAATCAGATCTTGCGATTGCATCACAAGTTCCACAAAGAATTAATGCTTTAATAGTTTTAAATCGATTAGATTTAGGAACTTCTACATGAATTCCAGTTCTTAATTGGGCTAGTTGATTATATAATGGATATAAGAAGTAATTTACTAAAGGATCAGAAGAACCAAACCATAGGCCTGCTAAAATCATATTTTCCTTTGAAATTCTTTTTTGATATGGCAGTTCATTAATAATTAGGTAAAATGGCCAAACACTGTATTTTGCGGATTTAAATATTGGTACACCGTCAGTATACCACATAAATGAAATTGTAAATTCCTCAGAATCAGGATTATTTTCTTTCATGTGCTCTTTATATAGCAAACCATCGTAGATATCTTCTATATTACCATCTTTTCTTTTTGACGATGTTGGGGATGTGATAAATCGTCAAGAAATCCTTCACGAAGGAGTAAGGCTTGTAATTGATCAATGATCGAAAGTTCAATAAAATATAACGGTTCGTGCCTGTCATTTACATTAGCGATACATTCACAAACCGCGTTCTCTGAAGTCAAACGGTTTGTACAATCTGGGCAATAATAGTGTTTTTTCATCGTAATATTGTCATTGTTAAAATATTTTGTGAAAAAATAGATAGTTTTTTTATGATGAGAATTCGGTGGTATGTGTGCACTTATTACTGACAACAAATCAGACAGAGCACAACCACTTAAATTGTGTTTTATAGAGTACATAAAAATGCTCAACATACTTTCGGATAGTGTGATAGGAGCATTCTCATATAGAGGAGGATCATCATCTAATTCTTCATCAGTTGATGCATCAACAGGACGTTCATTGTTTTCAGAGTTTGCTCTGTGATCTGTTTCATCAAAAGCTTGACTGTGACTTTCCTCATTTCGACGAAATTCGTTACATTCAATATGATCATTCAGATTTCTCTGAGTACTATAGTCCAATTCTCCATCCTCTCCCTCAACTACCTGGTGTTGTAGTTCCAACTTCTCATCATAATAAGAAGTATTTGCTTCATATACACTACCTGATGGACTAACCTCCATATTATCGCTTTGATTTTCCTGGTTTATTTGCTCTAATTCTTCATCTTCTGAACTCATATTGTCTACCTCTACGATCTGGCGTTGTGGTTCCAACTCCTCTTCATCATAATCAGAGATATTTTCGTCACTATTACCTTCAGCTCCAGATGCACTACCTGATTGACTAACCTCCATATTATCGCTTTGATTTTCCTGGTTTATTTGCTCTAATTCTTCATCTTCTGAACTCATATTGTCTACCTCTACGATCTGGTGTTGTGGTTCCAACTCCTCTTCATCGTAATCAGAGATATTTTCGTCACTATTACCTTCAGCTCCAGATGCACTACCTGATTGACTAACCTCCATATTATCGCTTTGATTTTCCTGGTTTATTTGCTCTAATTCTTCATCTTCTGAACTCATATTGTCTACCTCTACGATCTGACGTTGTGGTTCCAACTCCTCTTCATCGTAATCAGAGATATTTTCGTCACTATTACCTTCAGCTCCAGATGCACTACCTGATTGACTAACCTCCATATTATCGCTTTGATTTTCCTGGTTTATTTGCTCTAATTCTTCATCTTCTGAACTCATATTGTCTACCTCTACGATCTGGCGTTGTGGTTCCAACTCCTCTTCATCGTAATCAGAGATATTTTCGTCACTATTACCTTCAGCTCCAGATGCACTACCTGATTGACTAACTTCCATATTATCGCTTTGATTTTCCTGGTTTATTTGCTCTAATTCTTCATCTTCTGAACTCATATTGTCTACCTCTACGATCTGGCGTTGTGGTTCCAACTCCTCCTCATCATAATCAGAGATATTTTCCTCACTATTATCTTCAGCTCTATATGCACTACCTGATGCACTAACCTCCATATTATCGCTTTGATTTTCCAGGTTCGTTTCTTCAGATTCTTTATTTCCACGGTTTAATTTGCACAATGTAAACATTGCAATCCGTTATTAAATTGTTTTCACTCGAAACTATTTACTGTATTAATTGAAATATCCAGTATACTGTAATATTTGAAATATTTCCGTTCACTGAGTCTTTTGTTGGTAACCATTAATAGTGATACATGAAAATAATAAGTTTTTACCTGAATTTTTATTGCTCTCGAACTATACCGAACGTTGACGAACCTTTACGGTATTTTATTGTATACAGTTCCTCAATGAACCCAAATCTTTATATTATCTGTCGAAAAGTTTGTCACCAACAATTATGACGTGTATCCGCTATTTCTATATTTTCTTATAACGTAAACTACAACGATCATGAAACAAAAGAAATCATCATGGGTGTTAGTATTTTGGGGTAGAAAGTAGTGAAGTTTCTGTTGTGAATATTAGTGATATTTCCAAAGTTTTAGAACCGCAATTTATTAAAGTAGGATGGAAGGGTGAACTACCTTGGATAGATGGTGGATCAACAACTTTGTATGATGCAAAAATCCTCCAAATCAGCAGTAAGTATAAAAAAATTAAACATTACGTCTATTGTACTATATTCGCATGAAAGATTTATTTAAATAAAATATAAGTTGTATTATAAATCATAACACGTACTTATATCTTTGCGTAATTGGTAAGAGAATAATATTTTCATCAGGCCCGCGCGAAAACTTCATTTTTTTCATTTAAGAATGATTGAATTTTTTGCACAGGTATAACGAAAAATAATATTCAGATCTGGGAAAGACAATTAGACTATCTTAAATCACGTGTTTACGGAAATTGTAAACGTGGTTTGAGCAAGTCTACTGTTCGTTCGTAGGTGTGAAATATACAATCGTAGCATGTACATCCACTTTATATACTTTTCAGTTGTAATGATACTTTTTAATACGTACGACAAACAATATATTTTTTAATCTTCTCTGTAAATACAAAACATATGCTGTTATTCCCTAAGTACGTTTATGGCGGTTTTTGGATTTTCCATCATTTCTTTTCAGACAAATCCACCATCCCTTCCTTAAAAAATAAGTATTTTCTTTTATTTCTGCTACTCTGGACAGCATAGATTTTTTGTTCGTTAATTCAGTTTGATGCTAGCATTGAGTGAAGTACATACAGTTGAAGTGAAATAGTTCAGTGAATATTTGAATTTTAAGAACGAAAATTATAATTGAAATTATTAAAATATAGTGTATGTCGAAAACTACGTTTATTAATAATACATTTTCTATTATCAAATAGGAATGAAATATTTTATTATATTTTGTAGAAAACAAAGATTATCTTGAAAGTCTTATCGTTAATCAAAAAGGAAAAATTCAGAAGAAAGAACTGAAGATACAAATCATGGCTGAACGTAGGAAAATTCAGCAGGCAAAAAAAGCGCAAAGTTGTGACGCAAAATAAAAACACCTCAGATGCTAATGAACTTATTCAGAGTTTGTCAACATAACAAGTGAACCTTCAGAAAAAACGAATATGGATACTTTGGATTCTTGTGAAAATTGCAAAAATTGCGTCTGCAGAGAATGGAGATCCAAAAGTAAGTGTACACACTGATAGAAGAGATTTGTAATAATAAAAGAGGCTTCTTAACCGTGAAAAAATATTTTGTGACAGTCATAAAATTATATCTAACTATTTAACATAGCTTTGCTACAGCACAACAATATTTTTTAACAGTTAATAATCTTCTTAATTATTAAAAATATGATGTAACGAATATAATTCATATTTTATTGTGGATTACATGGTTCTTTCATATAAATGATATAAAACTTTCGAATGAGATTAGGATGTAGTTTAATTCATGCATATTATATTAATAAAAGATATGCATAAGGCAAGAAGTGAGAGTTTAAACGGTGAATGATAAACATGATTGTTCTGGTTAATGTCAACGTTATGGTAGGTGCGTTCTGAAGTGTTATTAATTTGTTACCCCACTCTGTTTATTACCTGTTTACAACTCGTTTTTTCGCTCCAATCACCTTTTTTCGTCTCAACCCGCTCACCACTGTGTTTCTACCGTCAGGCTTTTTCCATCTCTCCCCTCGTCTAGTCCCCGTGCTTGCATGGCCCTACGTCACACTCGTTTTTCCAGTCCTCCATCTCTTCATCCGGCCTCTCCTCTACTCCTCTCGGTATTCCGTCCTGCTCGTCGTTCTCTTACAGTCTTCCTCCCGCCTATTCCTTTCTGCATGCAGTCCCGTCGTTCTCCTCCTTCTTGTTTTCCTTTTTCGTTCGCCTTCCTGGACTCTGTCGCTGTGACCGCCTGCCGCTTATTTCTCCACGCCTAGTAACACACTATCCTGCGCCCACCCGCCTCCTCCGAAAGGTACGCGTTTCGTTAATACTTTTTGCTTGCAGACCTCGGTTTTCATCACCTCGACTCACTCCCCTTTTTCTACCTTACAGCTTGCATTCTCTCCAAACTACTTTTTCTGAAGACGCGCGCTTCTAGAATCGCCTCCTGGTGTGCCTGCGCCCCTCCTACTGCCTTTCTTCGGCTTTTCAGTGACAGCTGGCTGCCTGGCGGCGACGCGCCTTCGCGCGCGCGCGGTTCTGCTGCCCACTGACTGATCACATTTCCTAAATTCGCACCGCCAGTGATCGGTAATCTACCTTATTGTTAATAATAGAACAAAAATTTTTCCATAAAGAATTATAGAAATGTACGATTTTATTTATACTATACAGGTTATATGAAAAATCGTTTCAACATAGTGATTGACACAAAATATTATAATAAAACAGTTAATCATAGAATTCAATATTTACGCAGTAAAAAAGCATCAGAAGAAAAAGAAAATTCCGACAAAGAAGAAATAAGCAATGATTCGAACAGTCCAAGACCAAAAAGAAAAAAGGTAAAACAAAATATTGTCAAGTATCTGCATCAATGAGATAATTCAATATTATAACATTATATTAATACTTACTCTTATTATACAATTAATATTTTCAGTTGCCAAAAAATTATCAAACTCATCAGAAGAAATACCTAACCCAACTGCTAGTTCATCATTAGCATCAGATATATCAGTAGATAGTTCAGCATCACCGTCATTATCAGCAGCAAAAAAACAAAAAATTCAACACCACCATCATCAACAACTACGAAAGCTCCATTAACGAATCAATCATCTCAGAATCTGACTACCACACCACCAGTAGGACCTCATCTTGCAGCTCATCCTTATTTGGTACCATCAACAATCTTCTGAATACATTCAGCATTACAATCACGATCATTACTACAATAAAAATTATAATTACAATAATCCATACTTTCCTCACCCAAATTATGATTTTCCTATGCAACAGAATAATTGTAATGAAGAAAATGAGAACAACACATTTTTTCAACTGTAAATTCATTGTATAAAGGTTAATTTAATAAAAACGATTTGTATTTCAAATGCAAGTATTTATATATGTATAACAGTAGATTCTTACCCAATAATTTTTATACAAACGTGTAGACCGCACCAATGCTGATTATTCAATTGCAAAAATGAAAATCTTTTAATAATTTATAAAATATTCGCGTGCATTTATATTCTTCAATAACATCTAAATTCGAAAATATTTTTGGGCTTGAATTAGGCGTGTTTTAGGCCTGGAATAAATTTTTGGCTTGAATGGGCGCGTTTTAGGCCTGGAATAAATTTTTGGGCTTCAATTGGGCGCGTTTTAGGCCTGTAAAATATTTTTGGGCTTGAATTGGGGCGCGTTTTAGGCCTAGAAAATATTTTTGGGCTTGAATGGGCGCGTTTTAGGCCTAGAATAAATTTTTGGGCTTGAATTGGGCGCGTTTAGGCCTCGAAAATATTTTTGGGCTTGAATTGGGCGCGTTTTAGGCCTCGAAAATATTTTTGGGCTTGAATTGGGCGCGTTTTAGGCCTGCAAAATATTTTTGGGCTTGAATTGGGCGCGTTTTTAGGCCTGGAATAAATTTTTGGGCTTGTATTGGGCGCGTTTTAGGCCTGCAAATATTTTTGGGCTTGAATTGGGCGCGTTTTAGGCCTGTAAAATATTTTTGGGCTTGAATTGGGCGCGTTTTAGGCCTAGAAACTATTTTTGGGCTTGAATTGGGCGCGTTTTAGGCCTGGAATAAACTTTTGGGCTTGTATTGGGCGCGCTGAGAAGCTGAAATA